>NC_066535.1:2744860-2782360 GCF_024679095.1 Eriocheir sinensis
TATATATATATATATATATATATATATATATATATATATATATATATATATATATAAATTCACTCTAACTTTTCCCTTCCCCTACCCTGCAGTTACATACGAGAACAAAACACCGACGTACAACAATTGATTATCCCGCCTGCCTGAAGACCGAGCCACGACATCTCGCGTTGGCTATGAGTTGGTTCCAGTGCGTTTGCATGTAAGCACATCAAATATATAGTCTCCTCGAGCTACAGAGAGATCCTGTGTACATTCACAACTACATCGGTGGTAGAGTTCGTCGTAGCTACAGAGTACCACTGCTTATGTAACTCTGTCAGGGTAGTTGCGAGCGTGGCCTCTCTTGTAAGTTAGTCTTGTCTAGAAAAATAAATTAAGGCTACGCAAGCATCTACCGTCACCTACTCCCAATGTAACATGCAGTGAGACGGCTACTTGAATCATGCGAAAACCCTGTTCGGCATGATGAGGCATCAAACGAGGATGAATTAAACAATATACACCAAACGTGAGAAGAGCCAGACTTGAATGAAAAAAAAATGACGGGAGGGGAGGAAGAAGGCCTGGCGAGAACAGCATGGGGCGGAGTGAGTCGGAGAAGGGGTGGAGCTAAAGGTTGTGAGCGTGCACGCAGCCATGGGAGGGAGAGGGGCGGTTGTATGGTGGGCTGGGAGGGGAGAGGGGTCTGCTTAACCCCGGTAGGCGGTACGTTCAGTGTTGTATTATTATTGCATCCTTCGCTCAGAAGAAAGAAGTAATCACGCAACAAAAAGAAAGATCACATCCTTATTCAAACGCAACATTTCTTATTGATAAGGCGTCTAGTACAGACAATGATTATATTGAGGACGAAGATTAATCGACATTAATCTCGATATCTGCATACACTGTAATGTGTTTTCAGTTATTCGGCGTCATTTGAATGACTTATGATTCACATCCTCCTCATCCATACAAACAACCAGTAAAGCTATATATAGGTTATACGGGCTTTGTGCTGTGCCTTTCTCCGTCAGCGAGGCAAAGGAAGGCGTCGACGTGAGAGGGAGGGAGAAAGGGAGGATTGAGGTAGGTGGGACACACACACACACACACACACATCAGACCGCCTACCACAATACTTGGTTGACCATTTTAGCTAAATCAGCAACGGGACTTCATAAATCACGTGGATACCCTACACACTCGTTTTCCTCACAATTTTTCTTTTCAAGTCACCGTAGTTCTCATTAATACGTCTGTAGACTTACATTTAATCTGCCACAAGTAGAAAAACGCGAAAGAGCTTCATGAGATCAGCGCGATTAAGGCTTTGAGGACACTGGGACTGGCAACTCTCTCCCACCTCTCTTAACCCTTTGAGCACGGGCGTCGCAGTCGATCCGAACGTTCGGGGTCGGCGGTGCATATGGCGTCAATAGGAATTAATAAGTGCGGGAGGTCGACAGTCGTCCCAACCCCGCCATTCGTTTCGGTCTTGCATCCACACCGACAACAGCGACGTATAATGCTGAGGAGCTGATGGATTGAGATTGAAATGAAAATACAATTATTATTATTATTATTATTATTATTATTATTATTATTATTATTATTATTATTATTATTATTATTATTATCATTCTTATTATTATTATTATCATCACGGAATTCATGTTTAGGTAAGCTGCAATGTCTCTAGTCGTGCATATTTTTGTTGTTGTTATTGTTGTGTTAGGTGCTTAATAAGAAGCTATGAGAAATTGTGTGTGTGTGTGTGTGTGTGTGTGTGTGTGTGTGTGTGTGACAGGTAAGCATGCGAAGAAGTCATTACACTGATATAAATATATGTACACAAACAGACTGTCAGACTGACACAAACGACCACAGTCTGACAGATAAACAAGACAGACAAAAATATGACTTCACAAGGAAACAGACAGCGATTGACAAGACTGAACAGACAAAGACAGACAGACAGACAGATTGACAAGTTGAAATAAATATCCCTTCACGAAAGATTGGGATTTTTTTCAAATATGATAATGGGTAAGAACATGCTAAGCAATCATGTGGTTAATACAAATACAACTGAAAGGTTCAAATGGAGGTATGTTTGGTAGGCTAACTTGGTTCTTGTAGATATCTTAAGCCACATCCTATTGTATCTTCTGCACACACACACACACACACACACACACACACACACACACACACACACACACACAGAACAGAGAGGAAGAAAATCATAAAAAAAGAGAAAAGGGAAAGACGCCAGATATACAGACTAAGAATGAAACAGAAATGAAAAAAAATAATAACGAAAGACGTCAGGTATACAGACTTAAATCGAGAAAAATAATAGAAATCAGAAAGAGAAAAAATGAGGGTAGAAGGAACCACGTCAGACATCCATAGGTACTAACAGCCAGACAGAGAAAAGCAGCTACATTATTTACCATTTAAAAAAAAAAAGTAGGAAAAATAAAGTTGTGAGCATACGATATAAACTTTGTGTGATCGCATTGCTCATCTCAGTATCATTGGTCCTCAAGTCTGTGGTGGGTAAAAATCTAACGCAGGACAAGTGCAACATCCGAGTTATATACCACATGCAGTTTACCTTCCCCAGGTCTCCTTAGGTACCCATTTAGCGACCAATCCGAAAAGGAGGATGAACAGCTGGAAGAGTTGCACCCCAACTGTCCGGACTGGAATTCAAAACATAAAAAAATGAAGGGCATGACATTATATTAGCAAAGTATGATTTCATTATTTCCGGGTTTTTTTATCATTTGTTGGAGTCCGAATATGAAACTAGAGAAGGTTAAGTGTGGATAAAACTACTGACAGAATCGATCACTCAAGTAAATGAAGGGATAAACTTTAAAGAAATGACAAAGGGAAGTCAAGCAAGCAAAGAAGGAAGGCTGGCTGGATGGATGGAAGGAAGAAAGGCTAGAGGAATGGTTGGATGGATGGATAGATGGATGGGTTAGTTGAAAAATGGAAGGAAGGATGGCCGGATGCATTTGGCCGCATGGAAGAATTATGGAAAGGAAAGATGAATGGGTGAATGGTTGGGTGGTTGGGTGTGTTGTTCAGGGTGTTCTAATGATGGAATAAAGTAGACAATTAATAAATTAAAGTCAGTATAATTATACTCTATGCTGACACTAAAGAATGAACGTTGCCCACTAAAGGATTAACGTGCTCTGTATAGCCCCAAGCCAGCATTACCCACTGGGTGTATGGATGAATAGATGAAAGAAAGGATGGACGGATGGATCGGTGTATGGATAAATGGATAAGTGGATAGATTAATGAGTGGATGGGTGGCTTGATGAACAGATGGATGGATTGTTAGATGAATGGAAGAAAAATTTATTCATCCACCCACCCATCCACTCATGAAGAAAGAATGAAGGAAAACAAACGCTATACAGAATACATAAGGATACTTGGAGACTAATCAAGAGCCACTCATCCGAAATGGATTAGCAGCCCCTGAGGACCGCTGTAAATCATGCCTTCCCCGTCCACAGATTTATCTAACCTTCATTAGAAACTGTCAATCAAATTTGCTCCAAACTCTTTAAAACACCAGAGTTTGTTCTGGATCTGGATCTGGATTAATGATGCGCAGGGCACCTGTACAGGTGCATAACACTATATACCGCGTACTATGTACCGGACCGACCATCAGGATCCACCGGGAAGAAGCCTACTGGCGCAATAGGCCACGACGTAAAAAAAAAAAAATGTAAACAAGCTTTATACATCTCGTTGAACCTGAATTATGTTGTCTGTAACAAGTGGTGTGATTTTTTTTTCAGCACAAGTATTTATCAACATTACCTTCGTTATAATGCCTGTAAGCAATATGCACATACTACTTATATCAGATTACCACGCCGTCTACGCCTTTCCATCGAATTCAGTTAAGCTGTTTTTACATTTGTTTGTACGGAAAGTTTCTTATTTCATGGATCTTTTTTTTTCCTCTGCACAAAAATCATCCATGGAATAAGAAACTTACCATGTATAGAAATTTTAAAGCAACTTGATTAAGAAAAGGTTAAAAAAAAAAAATGCAAGCTTTTGGAGAAGAAAGGAAACAAGGACAAATGATATAAATGTTATTCATGAATGCAGTGGAATGACTCTTTCGGAACCCGACTTATCATGTGTTCAGGCTACCATTGTCGTAGCAGGATAACGGGGAAGAGCCAGCCACCACTCTCTTTGACTACTACTAATCGCTTCCTGAAATTGATCGGTTGTTATAGCAGTGTGTGTTGACGCATCAAGCAGTGTATGAGGTAAACGGTCCGCGTGCAGGCCTAGTAAGCTTCCATGTGCAATGCCTTGGATGGATCCGTAACATGTATTCAAAGGTAGAAGAGAATCGGGGAGAGTTGTCTTTCAAAATATGATTCGTAGCCATACGAACAGGCAGATAGAGATAGCCTGACTAGTCTTTGACGATAACACGAAAAACAATGACTTTTCAGGGAGCAATACCCAATGTCAACTCCCTTCATATAAATACCATAGTTTTGTTAGATATATATCTTTCCAGTCAAATGATAAATACGTTATCAGCTAGTCTTGGGCGTACGTAAATTCTACATTTGTTACCTCTCTCACTGAACTGTTTTCTCTCTGTGATGCTATGACTTAAGGACACACTAAAGTAAACTAGAAATGTGATATTTTGTCTATAATCGCGGGTAATAATTTTAGTCATGCAAGGTTGAACCTGCAACTTCTTAGTGAAATTGACATAAAAAATGGTATGTTCATATCAGTTGGTTACATGGGTGCCCTAAATGGCTTTAATTTCATTGCGTTATTAAAATGCACGAAGGATATCTTCATTAAATTTTCTTTCAAGGTTTCATAAGAACGATCACACCCTTCTTTCATATGACAACAAAAATTGGTCGTTTCAGGGTACTGAAATTAAAATGTGTTCATAAGTGCACTGATATTCTTTGTGAAAATCGATGCACAATCCTTAACAATTGCTGAAGTGGAAATCGATCCACAATCCTTAATAATTTCAGCAATTTTACTGGCCAGTAATTAATGCCGTTGCCTGTAAGGTCGACTGTGTCAATTTATTCTTATATGGTAGACAAAAATGAATAAATGCACTTTGGAATGTATAAATAAAGTACACCTTAAGCACTCTAGATTCTAGAAGGATGCAATATTCCATAAATTCAGGTAACTCATGTATATTAGTTATTTCATCGGAGGTGCCTTTAACCCACCTTCATATTTTTGTGTTATATATACTTAAGATCACGATTATAATGCCTCATGCAACACTGATATACCAGTAGACCCCAAATCACACATAAAATAGTGCTCTCTAGGCAACGACAAGACCCCACAGGAACAGTCAGTCAACCATTAGAAGATGGAGGGAGAGCGTAGCGCGTGCAACACCCCGACTTATGATGCACTATTTTGAGTTGGACAGTTCGCGCCCGACCGCCCGCCGCTGATGTACGTGATGTTGTCAGCAGGTGTGTGTGTGTGTGTGTGTGTGTGTTGTTGTTGGCCTGGGCTGGGCGGGGCTAGTCGGTGAGGCATGCGAGTGAGTCTGACTCCGCCTTGACGTTCGCTGGCTGTTACCTCTTTGCTCCTCTGCCCTTGCCGCCGCTCCCACACCCTCCATCCTTCCCGCTCACCTACATAACTTCTTGCCTCTGTTGCGTATTTATATGTAAGTCAAAAGCAAAGGCAGGCGGTGGATTAGTAGATGGGTATAAGTAAGTGAATCCATACTGGTTCCGGAGGGGTGTCGGGGGTGCTTTTGTGAGGTGGTCGTGGTGGTGGGGATGGTGATGTGTGGCATCTTCCTCCCTGTCACGTCGATAGCCCAAGATGAAGGTCAGAGGGGGGGGAGGGGGCTTGTAGGGTTGCACGGTGCGGTACATTTAACATTTCCACCTCGCACGCACTGTTAATCGCGGTGAAAATGAATGAGCGAGTAGTATATGTTGCAAAGGGCTGCAGGAGCCCGCACGCCTGACAGCGCTCTCTATACGTGTTTGAGTGTATGAGGAGTTAATGCACGCAGGCATGTCTTTTCTGGGCACAAGAATGTACCGAGGGAGCGTTTCTATTCTTTATGTAATTCTATTGAGGAGGAGCGACAGCGAGCGACAAGTTTTCCCTCTGCCCCACACTTACTTGATAAGTACAAATCTCTCTTGTTAACTAACTATATCTATAGGCTACATAATTTCAATCCACGGTCGTATGTATTCATCCTGTAAGAACAGTTTCTTAATTTGCCTTCGCTGTTGGTGACAATCGATCTGTGTCCTTGTTGTAAACCTTGGTTGCAAAGTTGTTGAGAAGCTTCGGAGTTTAGAGTTGTCTAGTTAATTCTTAATTAGGCAAATTGTTTTACTCTCCATTAATATGGGAAACCTACAGTGAGCTAATGCTGCTGCTAAAACAGGAAGGGTTCTCTTCAGACGGAATTTTATAATCGTCCAGCCCAGTAGTAGGCGTGCATGGCATTGCCTTTGTAACGGCTCCAACTTATGGTCCTTTTTCTTGATTGGCATTGTTGAGTCTTTTAGTTTTGGTGAATTTTCTTTTTTCTTCTGGTAAAGATTTTTGTGATATAATTTTGTCTGTCTTCAATTTCTTCCAGTGATAATGGTTGAAACACCATAGTCTCTGCTTTGGTTTTCTGTGTTCTGAATAAAATTTTGATTTTGTCTTATTTCTTCATATTCTTCAGTCCAACAGAAAATGTTCCTTAAGTTTCTATTTCTGCACCACAACACGAACACTTCACTTTTCCTCTGAAACCTGTTCCTCAAGTTTGAAGTTAGGGTATTAGTTCTTCCTCTTGATATTAATTTTGTTCCCATTGTTCATCATCCAGAGCAGTGTGCACCAAGGATTCTAGAGTGTGTTCTCTATACGAGTCTATATATACTCTGAAGTGCTATGTAGTGACTCGTCTGAGGTGTCTTTAATTAATGCCATGGGTCCATGCGAACTGGCCCTATGCCAGTCTGCCAGAGTTCTTAATTAGAATTCTAAATCAGAGAAACAGCTAATTTTTATCTATTTATTTATTTATTTATATATTTTTATTTTATTTTATTTTTTTATTTTTTGTACGTGTTCGCCAACAGCGCCGGTAGGCTTTTCAGGGGCCTGGTGGTCGGCCCAAGCCCGTCATGGCGCAGGCAATTTTTATAGAGGCGCCATTTATTCTTGGCTCATGCTGCCCCCTGGAACTCGTTCTTGATTCACTTGTACGGTTTCTTCTAGAGTCCGGGTTGATGGGTGGTCTTCAGGACAGCATGTGGGTAGCTTAGGCCACTCGGCGATGACTGAAAAATTCCAGGTGGTTGCGTGGGGATTCGAATTCCCGTCGTCCAGCACGCGATGAATGCAGGGCCCGCACGTAACTACTCAGCCACCGCCTATACCCAAATGAAGCAATGAACGTGACTTGGAAAATTAAGAAACAGTAACACCTATTTAGGAGGCACCCGGGGCGGCTCGAACTTGTACAGACACTGCAGTAACGGTAGTGGGTATACATAGTGGGTACTGGGTTGGTTCAGTATGGAGGGGCATTGAATAACAAATCCATTAACTCAGAAGCCACTAATCGTAAAGGTAATCAATTTCAAATCGATTACTTTTCGACAAAGTAATCAGTAATCGCGATTATATAAAAAAAAAAAAATGATGTTATCGCCCACCACTATACTCCGCCTGAGGAGCCCCCGAGTTCAGCATACGTTTCCAATTCTCCCAGGAGACAGTTACCGAAAAATAAGAAAAAAACAGAAATTAGAACAGGTTATACATAAGGATAGACTCAGTTGTTGTTTCGTGTATAGGGAGGGTGTCTCCGCGTGGATATTAGGCTTCTCTATAGAGTAAATAAAGCATGTCTTAAAGGTTTGGTTGTGAAAAATACATTAAAATACATTAATAAGGCTGTTTATGTGTATACAAGGCAAAAGGCAATAGAAGTCGTCGTTGTCGTCGTCGCAGAAAGTATACTATATAGTAGAAGTAGTAATAGTAGTAGTAGTACCAGCAGCAGCAACAATAGCTTGAAGTAGAAGCAGCAGCCTTATAAGCATTGTAACAGTAGCGGTGAAGTATAGTGTAATTGTAGCAAGTATATAATATATAGCAAGTAGCATACGGTACTTGAAAGTTGTTGTGGCAGTAGAAATGGTAGTGGGTAATCGAATTGTTTCATTGGCGGTGGTGGTGTTTCTGATGTTAATAGTGTTGTTTATCTCAAACTGTATATAAGTAAATTAATACAGGCATTCATGAACGCCCTATACACTCGAGTTTCGCAATGATCAGGTTATCGTGCAGTGTCTTCGGTAGCCGTGATTCCTGCCTTGAGCAAAACGATAATATGTAGAGCTGTATTGCATTCATGGTCCTGAGAACGATTCTAACCGCCTACCACAAGAACAACATGCTATACACAGCGAAGGGATTACTGCGCGTTATGAGGTGAAGCTCCCCTTCCTTACGCTTGTCCTCCTGTATGCAATGAGTGCCTTGAGGCGGGCCCAGGGCACAGCAACACCTCCCTCCCGCCAAGTGGCATGCCCCAGAGCCCCAAATAGCCCAGAAATAAGTGATGTTAGGCTGTACTAAATGGCTCCTTTAATTATATAGCCTCACTTGCCTGTTGTTTGGAAGTTTTGCGTTTCTTTGTGTTATTTTTTCAGATTGAATCAGTGTTTTGCCTTCACTATACAAATCTAATGAAATATTTAGACCATACAAGAATATTCAGCCTATTAAAAAAAATGAACCTCTGAAAAAGATAGATAATGATAACAATAAAAAAAATAATTCAGTTGGGAAGTAGTGATAAATAAGAATAGATAGGAATCATTTGACCACAGCTGTTGATTGGGTTCATGCAGTACGAGAGAGAGAGAGAGAGAGAGAGAGAGAGAGAGAGGAGAGGGGGGAGGTTCACGTTGCATCGTCCAGTGTGTGGCGGGGCGGAGCGGGGCGGGGCAGGAGCGTGGCGTGCGGACAGGTATACACGAGCAACGAGAGCCTTGCAACTCCCTTCCTTATGATGCTCTCTTGACTCGCAACGGAGATTCGTTGGAAAGCAGACAATTCCCTCCACATATCCGAAACGTGACTGACGAGACGAGACCCTCTCTCTCTCTCTCTCTCTCTCTCTCTCTCTCTCTCTCTCTCTCTCTCTCTCCTGCTTCTCACCCACCCACCACCACCATCCTCCTCCTTCAACTCTTTCTTTCTTTAGGAGTGACACAACCGCCGATGATGAACAATTTTAGTAAGAATATCGGTGACGTTGCTGGGTGTGCAATGTGGCGCCGGTCGGTTGTTCCTCTTCTCCATGCGTGTTAGGTGGGTTTGTTTCCTTTTTGTTGTTGTTGTTGTTCTGAGGAAGGTAGGAATGAGAGAGAGAGAGAGAGAGAGAGAGAGAGAGAGAGAGAGAGAGAGAGAGAGAGAGGTGCATGTGCTCAAAGGTTTAGTGGTAATAATTCTCCAACGAGCAGTGGTAGCTGTACAAAGACTTCCTGTCCCATAGCTGTTATAGGGGAGCCTTTTTATTATAACACGAAAATATGTAGATAATTTATATATTATTTTATAGAAATATGTATACTATTTCAATACCTTTTCACTACAGAACATCATAAGTTGCATTGCTGCTACGCTCTCCCGCCGATGGCTAGGGTCGTTCAGCACCAACGCTACTGTGTGAATATGCCCCATCTTCCTTTTACTCTTCTGCTTCTCCTTAGAGCTGCAGAGAGAACACAAAAATATCACCATCCTGCAGTGAGTGACTGATTATAGCATATGCATCTTATTGTTGAGCGTATTTATTATTCATGAAGCGGCAGAGGGTGAACTGAAGAATGGGATGGCAGTGGGTGACAGCGGAAACTTTAACATAAGTAAGTTTGTAAGTCTTCAGGGAAAATGCAGACGAACGTAAGTGTGTATTCGTTGTTTGTATACTTATCGCCCACGTCAACTTGTTAAAAACAAAATGGGTGACGTCTTCAGCTGGGTGTAAATGACTATGTTCTCATAACGTTGAATATTTTCCACCTCATGCGGTAGCCTAGTCTTTGTTTCTATTGTTAGCCAAGTATCGTTCTTTCATTAACGTTTAATAATATCGCTGCAGTCTACACTGAATTCTTCCGTTGTATTTCATAACGGACTAAGATATTGTTATTATTGTAATCACTTATCAATACATGTTGTGACCAAGCGAGTTCGTTGCCTGTTCAGATAATCTACTTCCTCAGGCACCACTTTGCTCATGCGACAGAAGTTATCCCGGTGTGAGGAGTGAGTATGAACGGTAGTGAATCGTACTACCCGCATCATCCACTACCTAATTGTAAGTGTTAGCAAGGCAGAACAGGAAACTTCTGCATGCCTCCCTCCTTCCCGACGAGTGAAGAAGTGAATGTCCGTGAGGGAGCACTCGGTGACTGCTGTTATGATAGTGTTGAAAAGCTGTTGATGGTGAATATCACACCCCAGGATAGTCTCGCAGGCTTAATTTCTAGTTTGCCGCTCCTCTGCTTCATCTCTCCACGTTATGCTCATCTGCCTTGACGTAAACTCAAGTGTCGACTCTTTTCCACCCCCTCCAGATCCCACCACTAAACCCCCCTCCTCCTACCCTCCTCCATCCTCCATCCCCACTAAACATCACTTTGTGCCCCGCCCTCCTGTTTGACGTCACACCTTCATTCATAGAAAACTGTAAAGCCTTGACTTTGCAGGACGAGCTCTGTTGAATTCTAAGGAAACATGTAGTTTGGGGCCTATTTTCGAGTTTATTTCTAATCAGTGGCATTCAGAGCGGTGTGCTTTGGGTGCTAAGCAGTACTTATCTAAACGTTATATATCAAGATCTACTTACTCTTATAAGTGTACAACGTCAAGTGTAGATATAGGCCTTATTATAATGTTCATAACACTTGCAGCATTTTTTCCTAATTATTTTACATTTTCAAGGAAACGACGGTAAACATTTAATAATTATAATGGGAATGGATGGCATGTGGCTCAGTCCTGACCTTATTTGATCAAGTAAAGTACGGTGCTATCAATTTTTATCTACTATCCATTTTTGTCCAAGCGAGAGTAAGGTCGACCACTTAATCGTTATTGTTTTTTACGTAAATGAGTATTTCCTGATGAGTCAGTAGTATGAAGAAGAAGAAGAAGAAGAAGAAAGAGGAAGCAGAGGAAAAGGAAAAGCAAGTAAATAAGGAGAAAGAGGAAAGAGGAAGATGATGCAGAAGGAAAGAAAAAAGAAGAGGAATAAGAGGAAGAGGAAGAAGATGAAGAGGAAAAAGAAGAGAAAAAAAGGAAAAGGAAGAAGAGGGGAGAAAAGAGCCAGTAGAGGAAAAAGAGGAAGAGGAAGAGAAGGAGAAAGAAGAGGAAGAAGAAGAGGAGGAAGAAGAGAAGGAAGAAGAGACGAGGAGGAAGAGAAAAGGAAGAAGAGGAAGAAGAAGAAGAAGAAGAAGAAGAAGAAAAGTAAGAAGAAAAAAGAAGAGGAAAAGAAGAAGAAAGAGAAGAAGAAAGAGAAGAAAAAGGAGAAAAAGAAAGAAAAAGAAAGAGAAAAAGAAAGAAAAGAAAAAGAAGAAGAAGAAAAAAGAAAAAAAAGGAAGAAAAAGGAAGAAAATAAGGAAGGAAAAAAGGAAGAAAAAGAAAAAGAAAAAGAAGAAGAAATCGGGGTGGGGGTGGGGTGGGGGGGACCTCGCCTCAATGTTGCATCTCTCTCTATCTTCTATCGATATTTTCATGCTGACTGTTCTTCTGAATTTGCTTACTACATGCCTCCACCCTTCCCATGGCCCCGCTACACTCGACTCGACTCTTCCCTATACTATTCAAATCCTTTGTGCAAAAGTTAACCAGCATCTTCATTCTTTCATCCCTTTCACTGGTAAACTTTGGAACAGCCCTCTTTCGTCGGTATTTCCTCCTGCTTACAACTTGACCTCTTTCAAGTATCCAAATACCTCTCCATCCGATACTGATCTCTCCTTTGGCCACTCTTTCCTACTTTCTTTTTTATGAGCAGTGCTTGGCGGGCTTTTTGGTTTTTATTTACTTTTGCCCTTGAACTGTTTTCTCTTCTGTCGAAAAAAAATATGAGGAAGAAGAGGATTAAGAGGAAGGAGAGGAAGAAGAAAAAGATGAAGATGAAGAAGATGAAGATAAAGAAGAGGATGGAGATCAAGAAGAGGAGGATGAAAAAGAAGATGAAGAAGAGGGAGAAGAGGAAGAGGAAGAGGAAGAAGAAGAAGAATCTGATCTGTAGGCTTCAAATTTCAGTATTTTCCAAACCTTCCTTCACTGTAATAGCACTTAATTTCTTTCTTACCATAATCATTACTCCTCTTCCTCTTAATCTTTCTTTCCTATATATTCTATAGTTACACTCATCTATCTAAAATATTTCATTGTCTCTCGTTAATTTTGTTTCAGTTATTCCCATTATATCCGGTTTTTCATTCCTCAGATAGTCTCTCAATTCTAATTTTTTGACAGTAAACCATTTATATTTGTATACAATATTTTTACATTGTTTGTTCTTCCATTTTCTTCCCTCTTTCATGTTCTCTTAGGTCTAATCTTTCTTCCTTATCCACCATTTCATCGTTCCCCCGTTCCGCACTCTCCAAAATAACTTTTCTCTATCTACTTCACTTCTTTCCTCATTTTTTTTTCCTTTGCGTCACTTACTAGTTCTTTTATCTTCTGCCTCTCCTCTAAATTCAAGTTTCTTCTTACATATGTCTGCTTGTAATGATCTTTTTCCTTAAGTTTCAAGCTCATACTTATTATCTCCTCTACTGCTGATACTGCCTTAATTACTTTCATAGGCCTGTCTTTTCCTTCTTCATACTCCCCCAGTCTCATCACATCATCCACTTCCTCCACCAGTCGCCCTGTCTCGTTATTTAGACTTTCTAGTATATCATTAAATTTTTTTCCATTTCTCTCCTTTCTCTTTGCATTCTTATTGGAATCTTTTCCCCTCACTCCCGTTATTATTACACTTTTTTTTTCTTTTCAACCATTTCTCTTACTAGGTTTTCTATTTTTTTTTTATTATTTGGACAACTTCTTTTTCTCTTTCAGCCTTTCTATCCTGCTCTTGTTGCATCATTTCCTTAAAATCACTCTTTACCTTATCATTTTTTTTAATTATTCATTTTCACATTCATCATTGTCCTTACCCCTTCTTCCACTCCCTTCATTCTTTTAGATAGCTCTTGATTTACTACTTCCTTCATTTTCTCTTCTGTCACTTTCACTGCACTTTACGTCAGTATTTTCTTTCCTCCAATTCCTTAGTTCTACATTAATTACATTTTTTTATTCTTTCCTCTATGTCCCCCATTCTTTTTGTTATTTCCTCTTTTACAATGACTCGTCCTTTCTCCTATGTCTTGATTACTACCCTGAGATGTTTTCATCACTTCACATTCCTTTCTTATGTCACTTACCTCAGATCTTCTTTCTATATCTTTCCTTAATTCTCCGATAACTTCAGTCAGCTTCATGATCTCACCTCTCACGGCTTTCACCTCACTTTTTGTCCCCTCCTCCTCTTCCTCCAGTATCCTGAGTCTCCTCCATGTTCTAGGTACCTCCCGTCCCCCAGGAGTAAATCCCTGATATCCATAATCCTCATAAACCTCCTTGTCTTCGGTGAGCTTCGGTGGGGGTTTGTTTGCATGGGATGGACTCCATTTTCTTGACTCTGATTCGGCATTTTTCACTTTTGGACGATATTCTAAGTCCTTTTTTTCCACTTTTTTTCCATTGGGAGACAGGACCTATCCTATCCCCCCAGGTTCCGCCCCTACAACATAGGTAGAGAAATCACGTCTCCTGGTCCTTTTGAGCAGACGATCGGTGAGCAGCTGGGACGTGATGTTTACCGCCCGGTGGTCGGCGAGTGTGTGTGTGTGTGTGTGAGTGCATGTCCTTGGATGTGGCAATGCCAGCTAGGGGGGTCATGAGTGAGCAGAGTGACCCTCCTAGACAGAGAGAGAAAAAGTTTTGCACACCAAGCCTGTGTTTCTATTACATTATGTATCATTTTCATTTTAATCAATTAACCTTCCATCCTATCCTATAAACTTCCCCGAGTTATCCACCTTTCCTTACTCCTACCACACTTTTCTGTTTCACCCTTCATACCCACAACATCAACCAAATGAACTCTCTTTCTCACTATATCACCCAGTCACCATCCTCATTATCTCTCACCTCATTAAAAACACCTTTACCCCCATCACATTCCCAGAACCTTCCCATATTTTATCACATCACCTTCCCAATCTCAGTCCTATGCCTTGCCCTTCTCTTACACCCTCATACCTCGGCCTCCCATCGACAGCCTCATCATTGTGCATCACCAGGCCTCAAAGGTGGGGTGAAGGTGGAGGAGGAGGAAGAGGAGGAGGAGAAGCTCCCCTCAAAGGAATGAAAGGAATTATTACCATTCAAATAAGATTGATACAAGTTTCATGACAAGGCCAATTATAAGAAAGGTTAAACCAGAACAGATAGAAGATCCTGAATGAGAAGAGAAAAATAAGAAGTAGTGGAAGGTAATGAGCATCAGAAGTAACAGTAATTATAATCCACCCTGCATTGCTAGTGTTAGCATCGTTAATATCTCCACTAACTACAATAAAAACAACTGCAGTAATCTTGCCTACACTCCTATTCCTTTCATCATTCTATCAGTTCCTCTCCTCTCCTCCAGACCTTCCTGCTGTTTGCTGTGCTGGTGGGAGAGGGAGTGACATGGGTGTTCCCCCTTACTCCTCCCCGTCCTGTACAGCCCTTCGTCCTAGTAGAGGCAAGGGCGCTCCCTTGTCCTGCCACCCCGCCCCAGCCCCTGCCCTTGGGTGGTGTTTCAGGTGAGTGGGTAATGTTTAGCTCTGTTTGGATCCGTATGAGTAGAGTGCCATCTCTCACTGACTTTATTTGCTTATCTCTTCATATCTTTTCTCTCTATTTGTTTCTTACAGTCACCATGGCCACACACGCAGGCAATTGGCATTATGATTATCATTTGTGAACTGTTATCAGTCACTAGTGATTGCCATAAAGGCTTCGTGGGGGGACAGACAGCGGTGCACTATTCGTGTTTGGGTGGGGTTGAAGAGAGTTCCCAGACTATGTCAGTTCCCTGCCTAGGCTAATAATTGTCATTGAAAAAGATGACTTCCTGATGGAGAAGTTATAAAGAATACTCTGTACTATAAGAAATTAGTAGCAAAGACTATATATTCAATATATTTGCCAGACAGAGATACAAATCGGGTAGGCGGTGGCTGAGTGGTTAGCGTGCGGGCCCTGCATTCACCGCGTGCTGGACGACGCGGGCTCGAATCCCCACGCCAAGACCAAGAGAATAGACCAGGTCTTTTCACGCGCAGGTTTTGACGTCATCAGCAGTATGATAAGAGAGAAGGCGAAGAATAATAAGGAAACGAGAGGTATTTCATGGGATACTGAAACATTTAAGTTTTCGTGTGTGTGTGTGTGTGTGTGTGTGTGTGTGTGTCTCTCTCTCTCTCTCTCTCTCTCTCTCTCTCTCTCTCTCTCTCTCTCTCTCTCTCTCTCTCTCTCTCTCTCTCTCTCTCTCTCTCTCTCTCTCTCTCTCTCTCTCTCTCTCTCTCTCTCTCTCTCTCTCTCTCTCTCTCTCTCTATATATATATATATATATATATATATATATATATATATATATATATATATATATATATATATATATATATATATGTGTGTGTGTGTGTGTGTGTGTGTGTGTGTAATGAACCATCTTATCCGAGTATTTTTTGACATATTCTTACTCGCCGGAATCATCCTCTATTGAACAGTTCTCCTGTTCACCCTGACACCCTCTGTAACACCTTATCCTCTTCTACCCAGTCTTTTCTTACTGCTAGCTGCCCATTAATTATGTGACTGCTTCAGTTCCTTAATCCTAAATACTAAAGTCACCCATCAAAATCAAGAAACTGGAGCACACGGGATGCGTCTACACCTGTGGTCAGGTGAGGACTGGTGGGTAGGAAGCAGACCACTGAGGGGCTGCAGGTGACGTCAATGAGCAGAAGAGGAGAATTCTGGTACGAGGTTGAGAAGACCTGGTATATTCTGTTCATCTTACCCCACGCTACCACCTGGGATTTTTCGGTAACCGCCGAGTGGCCTAAGCTACCCACATGCTGTCCTGAAGACCACCCATCAAGCCCGACTCTAGAAGAAACAGTCCAGGTGAATCAAGAATGAGTTCCAGGGGGTAGCATGAGCCAAAAATAAATGGCGCCACTATAAAAATTGCCTGCCCCATGACGGGCTTGGGCCAACCACCAGGCCCCTGAAGAAAGCTTACCAGCGTTATAAGCGAACCCGTAAAAAAAAATTAAAAAATAAAAGGGACTGGGATTCATTTCAAGGAGCGTAAGCAACAAAAGGGCCAAAGTCTTCCTCGAACTATGTTTAACATTAGTTAGACCTCATCTTGATTATGCGGCTCAGTTCTGATCACCTTACTATAGAATGGATATCAAATGAGGTAGCATCTTCCATACTCTCACACTAACCGCTTTCACCACCCCTCACAGTATTACATTCATCTCTTAATCTACAGACCACTACATTCACAACATTTATACACCTTTTTATACACACCTTCTTTTCCAAAATGAAAACTCAAATCCTCAGGATCCCTCTCCTGATCCTGAAGCTTTTCCAGGGAGGACTCCCCAGGGAGCTGCGACCTGAGAGGTCTTCCTGAGAGAATTCTGATCCTCTCGGTCTTCTTCTTCAATTCCTGCTCTTCACTCGGTCTCCTTCTCTACCTCTCTTCTTTCTCATCACCCTCTCACAGGTTTCTTCCTTTCCTTCCAGAAATCTCCTTCTTGTTCCTACTACCATCTCTACTTACTCTGTCTCCTCCTGCACTATCTTGCTCCTAAATCTCCAACGCTCTCACTTGCTCTCGTGCCCACGGGGACTTGACTCCTTCTTGCCTTCGCCCATGACTCCTTGAATTTTCCACCATCTGGTTAAGACACATCTGTTCTTCTATGTAATCACTACTACTAACTGTTTTCTAAAAAATTCTTTTCCCCAACTTGACCCACTCTCTGAGCATTTGGACTCCTGAATTCATTCTTCGCTGAAATTCTCCACTGCAGATCTCCTCGTTGACCCCTCTACAGGCTTTCTCCCCTTCTTTGACCACCAGCTTTGGCTTTCATCATCTTGACTGACCTCTCTCATGCTCTTTAGCATCCTTCATCCCTCCTACACGTACTAGCAGTATCGACCTAGATCTACCCAATTCCTGAGACCTCTTCCTTTCCTCAAAACTTCCTGCTGCCTCACCCCCGCTGTTCTTCTTCGTTTCTTGTCACTCTCCTATTCTGCTGTACATCCTATGGGCCCCACACATTTATTTCTGCTATCTGTCCCTCCTGCTCCTCTGTCCTCTCCATCCCACCGTGGACGGCTTGATTTCTTATTTTTTCGATTCTGTGGGATGATCTGAGACCTTGAGGATGTTCTCGGAACTGATTGTGCTTCCAGCATCACAGACCCTCTGTAGAGAGACCTCTGTGTGTGCTCAGCGCATCACAGAGGTGGAGACACGCTTTGTTTCGTTCTCCTCCCTCAATAAAAAAGTTCTGTGCTATCAATGATAGTTCTCGTGCTCTCACTGAGAGGTAGCTAGTCAAAAGAAGAATGAGCTCAAAAAACAATGCTAATTATGAACTTTACATTTCCTGCCCGATTTCTGCCAAATCTATTCTCTGAACTATTAATTCTATTGTTTCAACCAAGAAATCTCAAAAAAATTCAAAATCTCTCTTCACTTCGCTTCAAACCTTTCCCTCAACTTCACACCTTCTTCACTGCTCCATCTTCTCTCCTCTCCTCCACACCGCCGTCTCATCACTCTCTAAGGCTGAACTTCTCGACTGCTTTCTCATCAAACTTTTGACTGAACTCCTCTCTTTTCTCCTTTTCATAACTCTGACACTCATCCCCCTGTTACCTTTGCTCCTGTTATAAAGATCTGACAATTAATGCCCTCATATGCCTCTTCTTTATGGACCTTTTGGAGTGCTCTCTCTGTCCTGATGGAAGGCTTATGGAAAAGATGGAGCTGCCTGGTCATCCCACCCTGCCCTTCCAAACTAACCTCCCCTGTTGTCATCTATCTACCTCTCCTGTCAACAGCCTGTACCACCTTGGCTGGAAGTCTATCCCACAGCCTGTACCTCCCGCCACTAAATTTTCCTTCAATCTTATTTTCTTGTTTTTGAAAAAACTTTTTTGCTTGATCTCAAAGCACCTTTCCACTTCTCTTTTTCCATTCCTGACTCAGTCTTTGGATCAAGGGCGTTCGTGGGCGTCTCTAGGGGTGATCTCCATCTCCTACTCTTATGACTCTTGGTCATCCTCTCTTAGCCGCTCACTCGGCTTTTTTGCTAAAAGCTGGACATATCAAAAGCTTTTTTTAGGGTCTGGCACAAATCTTTCTCCTTAAAATGGTACCCCCTTTTGTTTTCTCCTTCTCTCTGCCTTCTTATCTCCAGTTGCCTTTCTGACCGTTCTATTTCTTCCGTGGTAGACTATCACTGTTCTTCCTACAGGTTTAAATCTGGTAGTGGTCATTCTTTGTAGGGTTCTGTCTTTCTCTCCGCTTCCTTTTTCTTGTTCATTAATGATTCTCTTTCCAAAATGAACGAACCTATCATATTCTCGCCCTTGATAATTCTCACTTAAATTCAGACCCTTTTACGAGAAGAGGCTGGGACCCAGAATTCTAGCACTTAACTTTACTATTATTTCCGCTTTTATTCAGACTCAACCTGCGTCCTTCAAGCAGTCCCAACCACAGTTTCTTCAACCCATCTAAAAACACCATCCTCCCAAAATCCTATCAACCATCCCTTGACAACACCCAGCTATCACCTTCCCTAACACAATCAAACAACCTCCTCCATCATAAACTTAAAATCCAACATCCTAAACTTAACTCAATATCTCATCTTTCTAAAAATCAGCTCCCTTGAGGCCACTGTTCTCTCGTTCTGCCGTTTCTTCTTCTGCCACAGCAGTTGCTGTCCATATGGGGCTTGTCCGCCCCTCATATAAGGTATGTGCATCATATGTGGGCTCCCTATGCAGCTCCACTGCTCTTCTGGACAGAGGGCAAAGTGCTCATCAGCTCTCCTCCTCATACTGATAGTCTTCACTGATAGTCTTCAGTACTAAATTCAGCCGCTCTGTCTATCTTCTCTTTCTATTTTCTATCTGACCTTTCTCCGAACTTGCTAACGCTTTGCCTCCCCCCCCCCCCTCCCCCCTCCTGCACTCGACTTTCTACTGCTCATCCACTCACTACTCTCCCTCCTCTGTAAGAGCTAACCAGCATCTTCACAGCACTCATCTCACTCTTCCCTTTCACCCTGGTTGGTAAATCCATCATCTTTTCTCCTATCTGTATTTCTCCTGCCTACTGAACAAGAGGAGGAGGAGGGTAGACACCTCTCCTCGAAACTGACTTATCTTATCTCCACCTCTCTTGTTCTTTTTAGGAGCAGCAGTAGCGGCTTTTTTTTTATTTTACTTACTTTTTTTTGCCGCTGCTGAGCCGCCCCTTTGTAAAAAAAAAAAAAAAAAAAATGTTAGAATCGGTACAGAGAAGAATGACTAAGATGATTCACGGATTAAAAAACTTGCCATACGTGGAAAGACTCAAACAATTAAACTCGCATTCTCTAGAAAGGGGAAGGGCGCGAGGACTTGATAGAGGTTTATAAATGGAGTAAAAATTATTTTTTCATAAATAATAGGAAAAAACATTCCTCAGACTGCAATGTGGTTGCTATTATTGTTTTATGAAAAATATTGATTTCAAAATAAAACTATTGCCATAAGAATGATAAGATCAGAAGATAATGATGGATCATATTAATTAGTAGATTACATTAGGAATTTTCTTGCTTTGCTTCTGGCATATTCATGAATGATGTCATCAAAGCTCATATCCATCAGAGTGTCAGATTCAATACTGAGGAGTGCGAGATTTGACAGTCTATCTTGGCCCATGGAACTCCTCAGGTATGTCTTGATGAGCTTCAGTTTGCTGAAAGACCTTTCACAAGAGGCAACTGATATCCCCACAGTCAGTAAAAGTCTCAGTGCAACACGAAGGTTAGCGAATCCTTCACCATATTTCTCACTAAAAACAAGGAGTTCTGGAGCTGTTTCTGGAATTCTCTTCTTTACTAGGAACTTGCAAAATAATTAAACAGATTTTAAAGTTTGTATTTAATGTCCCTATTGCAGAAAGGATAAGGGAAAATATTTCATATTTTGTTGATTTTAATGCAAAAATTGTCGATTACGGTAAACTATTCAGGCCTTCTTTGACCTTTTTTATTATTATTATTTTGTTAGCCTTGTAGGCGGCAGGTCCTGGCTAGAATTGCCGCCCCCTAAAAGTGCCGCCCCCGGGCATATGCCCCCCCTGCCCCCCCATGTGAGGACCCTGGGGATATTAATAAGGTTCTGATGGTAAGAGAACTGGGTAGGACATGTAGTAATGGGTTTAAACTGGATAAATTCTGATTCAACAGGGACACAGGCAAAAGTTGATTTACTAACAGAGTGGTAGATGAGTGGAATATGCTGGGAAGTCATGTGGTGAGTGCCAATACAATTGTAACATTCAAAAATAAATTAAATAAATTCATATACAGTGATATTAGTTGGGGTTAGATTCACAGGAGCTTTGGTTCACAGGGGCTGCCTTGTAGAAGCCTACCGGCCTCTTGCAGACTCCTGCTTTCTTATGTTCTTATGTTTTAATGTAAGAAAAAGAAAAAGAAAAAGAAAAAGAAGAAGAAAAAGAAGAAAAAGATAAAGGGAAAGGAAAAGGAAGAAGAGACGGAAAAAGAGGGTGAAGAAGAATAGGAAAATTGAAAATAGGAAAAAGAATAAAAAAGAAGAGGAAGAAGAAGAGGAAGAGCTAGGTGGTGTCCGCGAGAGTGAAGGGACGTGTGAGGCAGGCTGGGAAGGTTTGTGGTCTCCTAGGACAGTGTTTGCTGAACGTGAGCCAAAGGGGGAGGGGGAGGGGGGGCAGGGTTGAGGACGCTGGGAAACTATACAAGGGTTCAAAATTGAGGGGTGGAACGTGACAATGGAGGGAGACGTCTTTATACAAGCAGTCAGTGGTTTCATTCTGTCTTTCTTTCTTTCTTTACTTATTTAATCGTTTTCTTCTCCTGTGTCTTGCATTTTTGTAGAATTTATTTACTTAGGATGACGGTGACCCATGTTGCTGCACCATGACTCGAAGCCAAACTACGCCAGTGAAAATTTTATGTCTGATGAATTTGGTATATTTCTGCTTTCTTTGTCTTTTCTTTTTCCTTTGAGGCCTTAAGAAGATGACGGAAATGTATCTTGCAATTTCTTCAGTAGTTAGAGAGAACGAAACTCAGAACGTTTGAATTGTAACCTGAGAGTCTGATCAGTTTCCCAATGGAGTGCAGTCGTGGAATGTAACGTAACATGTATACCAGTAAATCGACTTCCAAAAATCAGTTCAAATGTCCTCCGATGCAGCTCTTCAATGCGTTATATATTGAAATGTTCAGGTTAGGATCCTCAAAGGGAAAGTTTTAATATGCTCTTACTAATATAATTTTATCTTTTTTGTTCAGGTATCTGAGTAGGAGGACATTTAAAATTAAAAAAAAGTCATCGGTCACCGTGGAACCATTATTAAGAGCAGACCGCGTCATGCAGGTCGTAAAGACTCACAAAGAAAACTATGTATACTGACACTGCATCGGTGAAGTTTGGAGGTAACGGAGAGGCACGCAGGGCTCGCTGACCCATGGAGACGGTCCCTCAGCTCGCCGCGTGAGCTTGAGTAGTCTTCCTGCAAAAGGATAAATAGTATGCACATGAATTAACGATTTACTGCTTGTCCCTCAGGAGATGCATCCATGGCGCATCGGCATCATCATCATCACCAGCAGCAGCAGCAAGAGGCATTACCCTCCACCAGGTGCATGGGAATGAATGAACCTGAACCGGCATTTCGACCTCTTTCCTGCACGACACACAAAAGGGAAGGTATGTGGCAACTCCTCAAGTCCTCATAGCATTCACCTGTAGCCAGCCAGCTTCAGGTTGTCTGTGGACGCTGTGTATGCCTGTGGTGACTTGCTGTACCCTTCATAAATTATGTTCTCATTCGACTTTTGTATCCAATTCTGAGCCTGTCTGTGTTGTCAATGCTTTTATCTTGCAAATTTTTGGATGATGGACTTACGGCATCTCAGACAAGTATGAGAAGGAAGAAGAAGAGGAGGAAGGCAGATGGAGGAGGAGGAGGAGGAAGAGATAGAGAGGAGGAGGGGGAAGAAGGCGAAGGAGGAGAGGGAGTAGGGGGGAAGGTCCGCTAAAGAAGGAAGGGAGGAGAGGAGGTGACGGAAGCTCATCAGTTGAGTTCATATCCCCAGGTCGCCTGACCCTTCAAACTCGAAACGTAAATATGCTCTGACCTGCTTCTCGAACTGCTTCAAAGGTTACATGCAGGAAGAACACTTTACAGAGATGAGGTGTTAAGGGAGACAATGCTAGAAAGACGTGTTATCCAGCCTTACGTGGCAACTACAACAGGTGGGAGCCTCGCATGTGTCTCTGAGCTCAGCTCAAGGAATTCAGTGGGGTCAAAGCCATCGTTGAGAGTGGAGTGTTTGCGTGTGTGGACTAGTGTGAAAATACGTCCTGTGATCTGTCAGTCATGCGTCTGTAGAGGTGACAAGTCTTATGGATTGGTGTGAGCAGTGTGAGGTTCGTGCATGAGTGAGGAATGAGTGCTGCGTGAGGTGTGTCCGACGAGCGAGCAAGAGAAGAGGGAGGGAGGAGGAAGGACCGACCCGGAGACTCCAACTCCCATCCGTAAGGTAAGAGGAAGGGCCGGGGCAGAAGCCGGTATGAGGAGAACTCGGCGCAGATGTGACTTCGGTTGTATAACACTAATAATGTCTTCTCACCACAATTGTCAATATTGAAATGTTTTCGAGTGGTATGGAGGAAAACAAAAACAAAAAAATCTTAAAGGACAAGCAAGTAAAGAAAACTAAAATACTGAAAAATACGTTTTTTATTGACGATGTATTTGCATGTGTCATAATATGATTGCCATGTCGATCAATGGGAATGAAATGGAATGAGAAAACTGAGGAAAAGGAAACGTAAGTAAATGGAGGGACGAGAGAAATTAAAAAAGAATGAAACTAGGACAAAAAAATGGAAGCGAAAAAAGAGAAAGGAAAAGAAAAAAAAATAGGAAAGTAATGAAAGGAGGGTAAAAAAAAAGGGAAGCGAAAGAAGAGAGAGAGAGAGAGAGAGAGAGAGAGAGAGAGAGAGAGAGAGAGAGAGAGAGAGAGACAAAGAAGGGAAACGATTGGAATGACATTAAAAGGTAAAGATGAGAAACAAACTGAAAACAACAATAGAGAAAGGAAGGGAGAAGGAAAACAATATATAAAAACAATATAAAAAAAAATAGAGAGGAGAGGAAAAGGAACAGAAGTGGATAATAGAGGGGAATTAGGAGAGTGAATAGATGATAGTGGAAAATATGGAAAAGAAAGCAAAGAAGAGAGGAAACTGAGAGAAGGAAGGCTAAGAAAGAAGAAGAAAAGTGAAGGGGAATGAGAGAAAAGGAAGCAAAATATAAAGAAAAAAGGGGAGAGGATATAAAAGTGGTAAGTTGATAGGATGAAACGGAGATGAGTAAAATGCACAGAATGAAACCTCACTCAAGTATACCTTCACTTACTCACTCACTCACTCACTCATCTAATCCGTTCCTCCCTAACTCACTCACTCATTCACTCACTCACTCACTCACTCACCTAATCCGTTTCTCCCTAGCTCTCTAACTCCCTTACTCACTCACTCACTCACTCACTCACCTAATCCGTTTCTCCCTAGCTCTCTAACTCCCTTACTCACTCACTCACTCACTCACCTAATCCGTTTCTCCCTAGCTCTCTAACTCCCTTACTCACTCACTCACTCACTCACTCACTCACTCACCTAATCCGTTTCTCCCTAGCTCTCTAACTCCCTTACTCACTCACTCACTCACTCACTCACTCACTCACCTAATCCGTTCCTCCCTAACTAACTCACTCACTCACTCACTCACTCACTCACCTAATCCGTTCCTCCCTAACTCACTCACTCACTCACTCACTCATTCACTCACTCACTCACTCACTCACTCACTCACTCACCTAATCCGTTTCTCCCTAGCTCTCTAACTCCCTTACTCACTCACTCACTCACTCACTCACTCACCTAATCCGTTTCTCCCTAGCTCTCTAACTCCCTTACTCACTCACTTACTCACTCACTCACTCACCTAATCCGTTTCTCCCTAGCTCTCTAACTCCCTTACTCACTCACTCACTCACTCACCTAATCCGTTTCTCTCTAGCTCTCTAACTCCCTTACTCACTCATTCACTCACTCACTCACTCACTTATTTAATCCGTTTCTCCCTAACTCTCTAACTCCCTTACTCACTCATTCACTCACTCACTCACTCACTTATTTAATCCGTTTCTCCCTAACTCTCTAACTTCTTTACTCACTCACTCACTCGCTCACTCATCTAATCCGTTTCTCCTTAGCTTTCTAACTCCCTTACTCACTCATTCACTCACTCACTCACTCACTTATTTAATCCGTTTCTCCCTAACTCTCTAACTCCTTTACTCACTCACTCACTCACTCATCCCCGCACTTACCCATCCACTCATCCACTCACTCACTTATCTAATCCGTTCCTCCTTAACTCACTCACTCGCACTCATTCACTCACTCGCTTCACTCACTCACTTATTCACTCATTCACTCAACAGCTCCCTTCTTCCCTAACTCATGCACTATCTCCCTCATTTCCTCACATGCACTCTGGATCTCCCTCAATGTATCTTCTTCCCTCACTCACACTCACATATTATCTCACTCAACAACTCGATCTCCCTCACACAGCTACTCACTCGCTCACACTCGCTCACTCATCCACGGGCTCCTTCCCTCCTCGCTCCCCCACGCATCCACTCGCTCGCCTCACCTCACCTCGCTGGCATCTGGGGATTTACAGTTAACTTATTTTTTTCGCCTCCACCCATTCCTAATCTCTCTCTCTCTCTCTCTCTCTCTCTCTCTCTCTCTCTCTTTTGGTAATGAAGATAACAGTGAGAAAGAAAACGAAAGGAGGATTAAAAGTTATGTAATTGCTGCATATCGAAGTGAAATGTTGTGTTTACCATCACCACCACCACCACCACCACCACCATCACCACCACCACCACCACCACCACCACCACCTCACCCACCGCTGCCTCTACTATCCACATCACCACCCTCCGTTACCACCCACTCCATCACCTTCATCATCGCTATCCTTATCACCTTCACCATCACCAGTACTACCTATCACCATCCTACATGCCTCCTTATCCTTCCCTCCCTCCCATCTCCTCTCCTCCTCTTTCCCTTTCCTTCCCCCTCTTCTCTCCAGCTGCCTTTTATTCCTGTTTCCTCCCATCTTCTTTTGTCTCTTCCTCTTTCATTTATTTCATTTCTCTTTCCCTACCTTTCTCTCTCCTCCATTCCGTTCTTCTTTGCCTCTCCTCTCCACTTCTTTCTCCTTCTCTCCCACTTTATATTTCTCCTCCATTCCGTTCTTCTTTGCCTCTCCTCTCCTCTTCTTTTTCCTTCTCTCCCACTTTATATTTCTCCTCTATCCTTTCATTATGCCCTTCCGCCTTCCCTCCTTCCTCTCTCCCCTCCTCTCCTCAGCATCTTTTTCACTACCATTCCATTCTCCTCTCCCCCCCCCCCCCAACACACACACACACACACACACACACACACACACACACACATTGTTTAAGGCGTAGCTATCTCTTTTCTCCTATACATGTAAAAGCAGAAAACTAAGGTTGCTAATGCGTGTAATAAAATATAATGGTGAGTGACCCGAGAGAGACTGCGGAGGAGGAGGATGTTATGGCTGTTACTTCATTTAGGAGCTTTTAAAAGTCATTCATTCGTTCTGCTCCTATTTCAGTCAGGCGTCCATTATCCCGTTTCATTTGGCCGCCGGTATTATCAGGATATCCGCGAGGTATTATCATTCATGTGGGCGCAATTGTATGACCACGGAAATGGCAGCTATACGTGGCCACAGGTTGTCTGGCTTTGCAGGACTGAATGGTATGTCATAGTTTAGCGGACTGAGTGACACTGATCCGCTGTAGTTGTCTCCTTTCACCGGTTGAGTGGCTGAGAGGAGCAAGAGATATATATAGTACTTGGACAGTTCAACAAGTAAAGAAAGAACTCAGCAGAACTGTAAATAATCGCGCAGTTGGATGTAAATTCCACCCCATGAGTGATATATTGTCAGAGGGAATAAGAATTTTTAAATATCATGCAATTCAGGTGACCGTGTGAGGATACAAAGCATAATTCTTTAGTGTTTTACCTAATGTTGAGTTGACCCGAGAGTAATGGCCTTCGTAATCAACCGATACTAAACTGTTAAAAGGCTATCCTCCATGTAGATATTGTTAAATGAAGAGCATGATTTTCCTGACCCTCCGCCCTCATGAAGTATATTATTATGAGGCTCATTTCAAAGTTTTTTCTCCCAAATTACTTACCAGTGCGTCTGAATGAATCATCGCTGGTGTGAATGATATTGAAGATGATGGACATGTATTGAAAACGGTAATGATGCTTGTAGCGGATAATAAAGTAGTGATGATGATACTGGTAGTGGTGATGAGGTGATGGTGGCCGTGGGGGTGGTGGTGGTGGAAATGGTGGCAACGCAAGTGGTTGTGGTAGCAGTAGTGGTGATGGTGGTGGTGGAGATGGTGGTGGGTGTGGTGATGGTGGTGGTAATGATTTTAAGCATGCATATTTCGGGAAGTTGTTAAGGCTTCCACGCGTAAATCCTATCCAGGTGTGTGTGGTTACCTGTTTCCTCTTCCCGCCGCCCCCTGCAAACCGGAACGCTAACGGAAGTAGTAGTAGTAGTAGTAGTAGTAGTAATAATACAGGTAATAGTGGGAGTGATGATGATAAGAATATAATAGTAATGTAATAGTAGTAGTAGTAGTAGTAGTAGTAGTAGTAGTAGTAGTAATTATAATAGTATTAATGTTAATAATAATAATAATAATAATAATAATAATAATAATAATAATAATAATAATAATAATAATAATAATAATAATAATGGGTGAGGGTGGAGGAAGGAAACGCGGGTGTGTTTGAGCAGAGTTTATTCCCGATTGGTTTCGCTTTCTCTTGAGGGAGGCGTGGCTGGAAATGGTGATAATAATAATAATAATAATTAGAATAATAACAATAATTATAGTTTTCATTCAGCACCAGGACTTTTCAGTTTGCATTCAAAATAATGAAAAGGCACATCCTACCCTTGAATAGATATTAAGCAAAGCAAACAAATGTTATAAAACTAAAGACAGTTTTACTATATCGACCTTCCCAATCTTTCAAAACATCTTGACAGCGTTTCCTAACAAATTTATGTAAAGGTTCATGATGTGTATACACACACACACACACACACACACACACACACACACACACACACACACACTCCATCCCTCCCTCCCTCACATACACACACACACACACACACACACACACACACACACACACCACAACAGCCTGTCAGCACAATACATCTGCGGCAAGCATCTCTAACTCCTACAAGCGTTCCTTCCCAATACATTGAATGTTGCAGTAAAATATTACGAAATACAATAATGAGAATTACATAATCAATGGTTTACTGTTTTCTTGAGCTAGAAATAAATTTACTTCGCAATAATATCAATTGGAGAGACACCGAAACCCGGGCCTGTCCTTTCCTTACTTTTAAATCCCCATAAAGTGCTTTAACTGTAGATACTTTGTAGGCTAAACATTGTTAAGTAGTTGTTATGAGCCTGTGTTTGAACACATTTATAGACATACACGAAACAAACACTTACGAATGTGACAAAGCCGTTTTACATTGAGACGTAACAGAAATATGCTGAGCCTGCATTGTCCATGCACCTGCATGGGGCAGCAGGGAACGTGCTGACACGACGCTATGTACCTCTAGTCAAGTAATCCGTGCAGTGTGAGTATTTATGATCTAAGGCGTGACTTACAGTACAGCAAGGGGAAGCTTAACCAGTTTGTATAGGTGCTGGAGACTACTGCCTCGTGTCAGATCGTCCATGGGCGCGCCAGTAAGCTTGGCAGTTGTTGTATTGGTAGACACTAGCACGCTGATACGATGTCGTAAGTCTGTCTGCAACAACCGTCTTCATCACTGTGCGTCAGCTCCAGTTCTGAATCAAGAACAAACCAAACAGAAAAGAGAACCATATGGAATTCAAGTAGAGATGCTTAAATGTCAGATAGGGACCACACACACGAACCTTGGAGAGCAGACCTTGAGAGCGAGAGGAAGACAGAGAGGAAAACAGGCACGTAGGTGGGCAGGTAAGCAGGTAGCCTTCTCCCTGCCTCCAGACAGGGGACTCGCGTGACGTTACATGCCTGGGTGGATATATTCATGTATACGTGACAGGCGAAGGGAGAGAAGGTGAAGGTGGAAGTGAAGGTGATAGTGGTCGGTGAGAGAGGCGATGTGAAAAGTAGAACTTGTGAAGGTGGAGATATAGGTAAACGCATTTTTTCTCATTTTCTCCCATTTAAACTGCCGGAATCTTTTTTTCATATTTTTTCAGAGAGAGAGAGAGAGAGAGAGAGAGAGAGAGAGAGAGAGAGAGAGAGGTGGGGTGAGGGGAAGGGTCGTAGGGCACGGATTGAATGCGAAGAAAAACTTGTCACAGAAATACGTACTGTGGGTGGATATGAAATGTTTGTGTGTGTGTGTGTGTGTGTGTGTGTGTGTGTGTGTGTGTGTGTGTGTGTGTGTGTGTGAGAGAGAGAGAGAGAGAGAGAGAGAGAGAGAGAGAGAGAGAGAGAGAGAGAGAGAGAGAGAGAGAGAGAGAGAGAGAGAGAGAGAGGCCTTGTTGAAAGATATCTCTAGGCCATTGAGAAGAAAGGACATCTGAGAGAGAGAGAGAGAGAGAGAGAGAGAGAGAGAGAGAGAGAGAGAGAGAGAGAGAGAGAGAGAGAGAGAGAGAGAGAGAGAGAGAGAGAGAGAGAGAGAGAGAGACAAAGCTATGAAAGAGAGGGAAAGGGGGCGTGATATATACTACGGTAATCGTGAGAGGTCATGAGAGAGAGAGAGAGAGAGAGAGAGAGAGAGAGAGAGAGAGAGAGAGAGAGAGAGAGAGAGATTGACCAGTTCGCCTTGAGTCTCCCGCTTTCCGTGTACCGTTTCCCGCCTACAACCTTCCTCTCGCCTGCCTCCATACTTCATCTCGCTCACACACACACACACACACACACACACACACACACACACACACAAAGCTCCCCAAAGTGTGCCTCAACTTCACAACTCGCTTAAGAATCACCGTAAATCCAGCGTTGAATCGAATATCCTATATAATTGTAATATTTAGTAATCTACGTCCCCTTAAACGAAAAACGCCAGGATCTCTATAACATGTGCGGTACTTTCTGCAGTATTGAATATGCAGCTTCCTTCAAGTGTTCCAAAGTCTGCTTCCACTCTCAAAAACCATAGTCCATAACCCTCCTCCCTATCTTAAAAGAAAGAAATAAAACTTGCATTAACCCTGTATAGAAAATAAGAATAGTCAACTCAACACCTTGTGGAAATGCTTGACAAACGACGAAACATTATGTGATCTAAAACTGACACCTTAACTGGTTCTTAAGAGAAACACGATTGTATCACATTATTATTATTATTATTATTATTATTATTATTATTATTATTATTATTATTATTATTATTATTATTATTATTATTATTATTATTATTACCATTATCTTTATTATCATTATTTTATTCATTATTGTTGCGGCTACTACTACTACTACTACTACTACTACTACTACTACTACTACTTCATAAGGGAAATATTCATAAGGTTTTGTTGGTAAGAGAACCGGGTAGGACACGAAGTAATGGGTTTAAGCTGGATAAATTCAGATTCAACAGGGACACAGGCAAAAATTGGTTTACCAACAGTGTTGTGGATGAGTGGAATAGGCTTAGCAGTCATGTGGTGAGTGCCAATACAATTGTCACATTCAAAAATAGATTAGATAAATTCATGGATAGCGATACTAGGTGGGGTTAGATACACGGGAGCTTAGGGTCAAAGGAGCTGCCTTGTATAGGCCTACCGGCCTCTTGCAGACTCCCACGTTCTTATGTTCTTATGTTCTTACTACTACTACTAGTTATACTACTACAGGTAGTAGTAGTAGTAGTAGTAGTAGTAATAGTAGTAATAGTAGTAATAGTAACAGTAGTAGTAGTAGTAGTAGTAGTAGTAGTAGTAGTAGTAATTGTAGTCTACTGCTACTACTACTACTACTACTACTACTACTGCTATTGCTACTACTACTACATAAATGATACCTCCACCCATGTTTATTTTCCCGACACATTATCATGGAGGGCTCCATAGCTTGGAGGTCATTAGCCCCAACTCTGTTCGCTAATGACTGTGGCATCCAACCATATCACTAATACTACCTAGCACTAAATCACCTATCATCTATTACGTCCAGATCCCCCTTTCCTTCCCTACTCAAGACACTCCCGACCCACCCTTATGTCACTCTCCACCACTGTGGCTTCATAGCTACTACCACTACCACTACTACTACTGTTGTTCCTGCCGTTGTTGCTGCTGCTGCACCGTTTGCTGAGTATTTAAGCCACATTATGCGATCATGACCATATTGTTTACTTTTCTACATCAACACGTAACCCTTCCAACTTACTTTTCCTCCTCCTCCTCCTCCTCTTCCTCCTCTGCCCCTCTCCCGCCGACGCCCGTAACAACACAGGGATCATGTTCAGCCTCCCCTGGCCCCCTTATCAGTAACTAACATGCATATGAGCCGTGTCAGTATCCATTCATCTCCGTCCTCTTGTTTGGAAGGCGCAGGGCGGGGTGAGGGTGTCTCTACCCAGCCGTGCCCTCACCTGTGCCGCCTCGCCCAGCCAGGTGTGTGTGTGTGTGTGTGTGCGAGAGAGAGCACACACCATACCTTCCTCTCCATTCCCATTTTCTTTTACACATTGCACCTTGGGTTCGCGTGCTATATACAATCCTTTATCTCTTCGTCGTTTTTAGTTTCCTTTTTCTTTCTCCTGTTGGTTTCATATGACTTTTTTTTATCGTTGGTTCCTTGTGGCCGATCGCAACACCAGACTCATCCCTGTCTTCATTATCCTTTGGCAGTTTGTGTTCCGTTCTAGGTCCGCATCCTGTGAATTTCTTTTCTGCTCTTTGTCATCTTTTAGTTCATCATTTCTTGCTTCCTTTCTTCCGTATGACCTGTTTACCTTCCTTTCCCTCCTGTTTCCTGCCCGAACGTTCGTACACACTAACAGGTGGTGCCAAGTCGACGCTCGAAACTCTTTTAAGGAATTCATGGCCGTTGATCAGCAAATCTTCCTACAGTTGACTCCAAGGATTTTTTATGAGTCTTTGAAATCCCTCAGGGTTCAGATGTTAAAATATATCTTGTAATAAAATAGTTATGCTTGAATTTAGATAGCAGAAGATGTTTCGCTTTATATTATTCTGTTCATGCGAAGTCGAGTGGTGTGCAAGGTTTGGGACGCGCCAGCTGGCCACTCGTCCAAGGAGGTAAGGAAGGAAAGTTAGAACCAGTTATTAACAGCCACTCCCGTCAGTTTCAATGGGTTCATAGTGCTATTTTCTAAGAAAGTCCTGTGAGTAACTTCACTGGATTCTGTATGATTTGTGTGTGTGTGTGTGTGTGTGTGTGTGTGTGTGTGTGGTGGAAATAGGAAATGTCAGGAATTGTTTTCTGGATGTAAAGGTTATGGACTCGATTCGTCACGTTTTCTGTAAGAGCTCATGTTTACTTCTATTCTCAGCTCGACGAAATGAGTTTTTTTTTTTTTTTTTTTTTTTTACTGAGGGGCACTAAAGGACTTTAATTATTTCATTATTATTATTATTATTATTATTATTATTATTATTATTATTATTATTATTATTATTATTATTATTATTATTATTATTGTTGTTACTACCTTTGTTGTAGTTGTTATCGTTACGGTCCTGTCATTATCATTATTGGTGGTGGTGAAGTAAGAGGCAGTGGTGAGGGTGGCGATGGTGGCGGGGAGTGGTGTGTGGTGGTGTGGCGTGGGGGAGGTGTGGTGGCGGCGTGTTCTGGGCTGACCACACGACGCAGGTAAAGACGCCAGGAAGGAGGGAGGGAGAGGGAAGAGGAGTGGGAGGGAGGGAGAGACGCCGACCGCCACCGCCCCGCTGACCCACTAGCAAACCGGCATTATATACCTCTTCTTCCTCTTCCTTCTCCTCCTCCTCCTCTTCCTCCTCCTCAATCCTTCCCCCTTTTCCTCCTCATTTTACCTTCAATACACACACACACACACACACACACACAGCACACTGCGCTGTCAGGCTTCACGGTCTGACAGGACGGCAGTTCGAGCCCGCTCAGGCCGGATTCTTTCCGTTGACTAGGAGTGGCTAGTCCCCCCTTGAGCAAGGGGGATGGGGTGTGTGGTGTGTGAGGTCCTGGCAGTACCCAGAGATCGACGATAATGAGCACTTGTTCATGTCGGGAGGGTACCTGCTGGCGATTACGAGTACACGTGATCAGGCCGTGGTGAATTACACACACACACACACACACACACACACGCACACACACATACACACATTCCAAGCTATTCGTAAATTTAAACTCACCAAGACAGCAAGACTTCCATAGATTTGCAGAGAGAGAGAGAGAGAGAGAGAGAGAGAGAGAGAGATGTAGGGGTAGACAGACAGACGAGGCCTCATTTGACCCACTGCTTGGGATTCTCTCTCTCTCTCTCTCTCTAAAACACACACACACACACACACACACACACACACACACACACACACGCCAGGGATGGAGTGAATACAAGAGTTGTGTATTCGTATACTGATACTTCAAATTCCAACGAATACGAATACGAATTCGAATACACTGAAATGGTTTTAATTCTAATACAAATACGAATACTTTTTGAAAGTATTCATGAATACATTTATGAGTATAGGACTATTCTAAAGTTATCCAACAGATAAATGCGCTCATGAACCTGTACTCTACACGACGATTACACGTCTGCCCAGGAGGCTTGAGTCGTAAGGAAAAACGGCGGTTATTTCTGATAACAAAATTTGAAGTATTCGTCAAATTATTTGCAGAATACGAATACTTTTCCCTGGTATTCGAATACGAATGAGAATACTTTGATTTCTATCAATAATTCTTCGAATACAAATACAAATACACCCAGATACGGTATTCGAATGTATTTGAATACGAATACCGGATACGAATACTCCATCCCTGACACACACGCCAGTGGTCTGCGGGGCAGCCCGCGCTCGCGGGTCCCACGGGCAACCGAAGTTCGGGGTGTGCAATGATAGGGTGGACGGACGCGGGCTCGTCTTTGAAACTAGGCACGGGTTCAGGGCTTGTTCGCATTTATTCGATGGTAAGGGCGGGGTGGGTCACCAAACGAGTCAAGGGGAGCTGCCGCTTTCATGAGATTATGGGGACGGGGCTGGAAATTCGTTCGGTTGATTTTTTTTTTCATTTATACATATGGTAATCGAGGGCTTGGGCTCACCCTGGGCTTAGGTCTTCTAGGTGAGGTGCAAGCCAAACTTGTTCACGTCACACCGAAGTTCCCCTAGTTAACCCAGGCTGAGTGCAGCCCCGGCGAGTCCGTAACAGGGTCCAGACGGAAAACCTCTAGAACTAGGACAAAACCCCTGAGGACAAAAATAGCTTGGACAAAAAAAATAACGTGTTAAATGGGGAAAAAAATCAGTTATATTTTCTGTTCAGACTTTAATGCCATTTAATACCGTTGAACTTAGAAGAAAAATATACTTGAATGAACATAAAAGATATAATATTTATATGTTGGTTCACTCCACCTGATCATTATTTTGTCTCCCTGAGTAATTCCAAAGTTTTCTGGCTCAGTCAGGTCACCAGTCAGGGATTACTGGAGAGGGCAAGTCAAATGATAAGAGTAAAGGATATGATGTTAGGTTTGCTTGGATTAAGACAAGACAAAAGGGGCGAAGCTCTACCCTTCTGGTGATTTTTTTTTTTTTTTTTTCCTGTAGCGCCGGTAGGCTGTCTTGAGGGGCCTCATCGACGACCCCGTCACATCAGTGGCGCAGGCTAATTTTATTTTTAGTGGCTGCCGTGATATCTGACGTGCTTGGTCCATGCTGCTTGGTCCTGGTGCTCCTCTTGACCGAAGTCGCTGAAGTTACGGGTGATTGAAGATCTGGGCAGCATGTGCGTAATCTTCCTCCACTTGGCGATGGTTTGAAAAAAATCACTGTGTTTTGGTGGGACGAACCTATAGTCCACGCTATGTCCTCGGCCTCACCACGCCCGCACACTGACCACTCGGCCACAGTCTCCCCAAACGGAATAGCTTAAATTTGTTAAGTAATAATTTCGATAAATACTTGATATACCTCGCAGTATCTTGAAGTTTTGTCCTGGGAAGATTTGTACTGTTAAGTGTTGTCCTAAGGGAATTGTCCTGCACTCGCCCGGGACCAATGCACGCAGTGTTTAGCGATGGATTAGAAGTGAAAGAATGGACACGGAAAGGAGCGATTACCAGGGTTAAACTTTAGGAAACAAAGGTATGGGACCAGCCCTGCTGTACGTCAAAACATGGTAAACAACACATGTTTAAGATTAAAAATATACAGATTTGGTGTCCAAGATACTTCACTGTTTATCTAGTTCCTGTAGTAATGATAGCTCAGTAATAATGACATATATATATCACCTGACCTGTGCTGGGTTATTAGATATGATTACTATTGGCAGGTGAGATTGGACCAGACCTGCTGAAGTGTGAATTGTAAGTCAATGAATGGATTGTTTCATGGAAATCAAATACCCTCCCGCTGTGGAGAGAGAGAGAGAGAGAGAGAGAGAGAGAGAGAGAGAGAGAGAGAGAGAGAGAGAGAGAGAGAGAGAGAGAGAGAGAGAGAGAGAGAGAGAGAGAGAGAGAGAGAGAGAGAGAGAGAGAGAGAGAGAGACTTCGACATATTTGTATTAAATTACACTATGTAAGATGTAAAAAAAAAAAAAGAAAGAAAGAAAGAAAGAAAAAAGGACTCAAGGCGGGTGCGAACATAGATACTGCGGGTGCGATCAACACGCTGAAAAATCTTGTGGGTGCGGGGCGTATTTGGGCATAGGCACTGCGGGGCGAGTGTTGGGCAAAGTTAGCCCCCCGTGCAGCCCTCTGCCGGGCGTAGGAGTCGAAGCATGTTGTTGCATCACGAGATGGAGGAGCTCCCCTACGTAGTATACACACCATCAATATCTGGATAGTGAAAAGAGCCCGTGACATTAGGATGAAGTGCGAACCATTTTGTGTTAAAGATGGCATATTTAATGTATACACAGCGAATAAATAGTGAAGTTAAGTCAAGTGTTTATGAAAATGGAATAGGGGAAAGTTAATTAACCCCTTGACTGCGGATTTCCTACAAGAAGACACCACCAAGCTGCAGAAATGGAGCAATAGTGGCTGCTACAATTCAATGAAGAAAAATGGAAAGTCGTGCACCTTGAGAGTGGAAATCCAGCATACCAATACCACATGGGAAACACTCCACTATCCACCACAGAGGCAGCGAAAGACCTGGGACTATATGTTACCAGGCTACCAGTGAAGGCGAAATCTGTGCTAATCGCAGCGGACGGGTTAAAACAAAGCCTATCATGAAGAGTTTAGAGGGGCATAAATGGGAGAGATTAGACGCCTGGAAAAATCACGGCTAAATATTTGTAAACCACTGAAGAACTTTTGAGTAATTACACTCCAAAATATGGCAAGTGCTAGGCCTATCCAAAATACAAGTTGCATCCAGTGCCTGTTCCCGAAAAAAAGGTTGGTCTCCAGTTTTTTTCCCCAGCAAAGGAGACAGCACAAGGGCACACAAAAAAAGGAAACAATAAAAAAAAGCCCGCTACGAACACGCCAACCTAAAGTAGCCTCCATTTTGCTCCTCCCTGTCTTCCGCCTCTTCCTCGTCCTTTCCCTCAACTCCCCCCCCCTCTCTCTCTCTCTCTCTCTCTCCCCCACCCCCCCGCACCAGGTTATTAGGTTTCTACTCCGTCGTTGCGAAACTGAAAAAATAAAGTTTGGTCACGCATGCCCGCCTGTTACGGACCTTTCAGGAGGAGGTGGAGGAGAGAGAGAGAGAGAGAGAGAGAGAGAGAGAGAGAGAGAGAGAGAGGGACAAACTTACGTAAAATGGACCACAGACATAATTAGTCATCCGCACGAGTCTGTCTTCTGGTGAGCCTGATTATGCAAGGGGAGAGAGAGAGAGAGAGAGAGAGAGAGAGAGAGAGAGAGAGAGAGAGAGAGAGAGAGAGAGAGAGAGAGAGAGAGAGAGAATTACATTTCTCAATATCTCTGGTTAAACACTACTTCTACTTTATATAATGATAATAGTAGTCTAACTTTGTCATTATTATTATTATTATCAATATTATTATTATTATTATTATTATTATTATTATTATTATTATTATTATTATTATTATTATTATTATTATTATTATTATTATTTTCATTACCATTATCATTATCATTATCAGCATTATCAGCATTATTAGCATTATTATTATTATTATTATTTTCATTATTATTATTATTGTTATTAATAATGATAATAATATAATGATCAGTGAGGTGTACCAACGCCCCATTAAGTTACACAATAGAGCTCACGATCGCCGTATATTTGTTTGAATTACCGCAGCAGGACGTGAGTGACAGCGAGAGGCAGTCCTGTCATTATGGCCGTCTCCCTCGAGCAGGCGGTGAAACTAATGATGCCGCCCGTGTGTGGCTGTCAGCGTGTCGGGCAACAAAGCGGCGTCCCTTGCTGGGAGTATTAGGGAGCTGATTATCATTTTGGTGTTGGTCAGTTAGTAATGATAAGTGATTCCACTGTTAGCTGTCGCTGCTCAAATGTCATTGCTCGTCTTGTGTCACTGGTTAATGTCTGCCTATGTCCTAAACTCAAAGGAATGAGGAAAGACGTAGTAACAGTAGTAATAGTGGTA
>NC_066535.1:2787360-2837360 GCF_024679095.1 Eriocheir sinensis
AAAGAAAGAAAATTAGATAAAAGAGAAAGGGAGAACACATAACAAAAGATAAATGAAAAGAAGGAATGAACATAAGACAAAAAAAAGGAAAAAAGTAGAAAGTAGAATAAAAGCTTCAATACCAAAATTAATTCACGAAAGAAAGAAAGAAAGAAAATTAGATAAAAGAGAAAGGGAGAATACATAACAAAAGAGAAATGAAAAGAAGGAATGAATATAGGACAAAAAAAGAAAAAAAGTAGAAAGTAGAATAAAAGCTGCCAATACCAAAATAAATTCACGAAAGAAAGAAAAAAAAGAAATTACGAAAAAGAAGAAAGGGAGAATACACGAACAAAATAGAAATGGAAAGAAGGAATGAACATAAGACAAAAAAAGGAAAAAAAGGAGAAAGTAGAGTAAAATCTTCAATACCAAAATAAATTCACGAAAGAAAGAAAGAAAGAAAATTAGATAAAAGAGAAAGGGAGAATACATAACATAAGAGAAATAAAAAGAAGGAATGAATATAGGACAAAAAAAAGGAAAAAAAGTAGAAAGTAGAATAAAACCTTCAATACCAAAATAAATTCACGAAAGAAAGAAAGAAAATTAGATAAAAGAGAAAGGTAGAATACATAACAAAAGAGAAATGAAAAGAAGGAAAGAATATAGGACAAAAAAAGAAAAAAAGTAGAAAGTAGAATAAAAGCTGCCAATACCAAAATAAATTCACGAAAGAAAGAAAGAAAGAAATTAAGATAAAGAAGAAAGGGAGAATACACGAACAAAATAGAAATGGAAAGAAGGAATGAACATAAGACAAAAAAAGGAAAAAAGTAGAACGTAGAATAAAAGCTTCAATACCAAAATTAATTCACGAAAGAAAGAAAGAAAGAAAATTAGATAAAAGAGAAAGGGAGAATACATAACAAAAGAGAAATGAAAAGAAGTAATGAATATAGGACAAAAAAAGAAAAAAAGTAGAAAGTAGAATAAAAGCTTCAATACCAAAATTAATTCACGAAAGAAAGAAAGAAGTTAAGATCAAGAAGAAAGGGAGAACACATAACAAAAGAGAAATGGAAAGAAGGAAAGAATATATGACAAAAAAGAAAAAGTGGAAAGTATAATAAAAGCTTCAATACCAAAATCCTGACAAAGGTCAATTTGGTTCCTGAGGCGTTTTGCTGCACTGGTTCTCTTCCTTCCTCTCAGGTGAAAGTCTCCTCCTCCTCCTCCTCCTCCTCCTCTTCCTCCGCATTTTTCCTCTTCCTCCTCCTCTTCTTCTCGCCTTCAATCCTCATTATTTTTCTCTCGTCTGCATTAGATGGAACGTTTAATGAAAATATATTTGTTTTTAGGTGATTTTTTTCGTAATTGCATAAATTGATCGTAAAATATAGGGGAGAGAGAGAGAGAGAGAGAGAGAGAGAGAGAGAGAGAGAGAGAGAGAGAGAGAGAGAGAGAGAGAGAGAGAGAGATACGATGTGTGTGTGTGTGTGTGTGTGTGTGTGTGTGTGTGTGTGTGTGTGTGTGTGTGTGTGTGTGTGTGTGTGACGTCTCCACCAATATTTATTTCGTTGGCATCAGGGTGTGATGGCAGCTGCCCCGACCTTTCCGGAGGCTGCTGTGACGTGCACCTCTTAGGAAGGAAAATGTCTGCGTGTGTGCGCGTGTCTGTGTGTGCGTGCGCGTGCCTGCGTGTACGTGCGTGCGTGTGTGCGTGTGTGGGCGTATTGTGTGTATGTGTGTGTAAGGTGATGCTATCATTTAAACGCAGGCAATAATTGTTTGTATTGTTTCTTCGTAAGATGATTGTGTCACCATCATTTTCGTGTTAATTGTATTTGATGACGATGCTGTTGGAGAGACCAAGGTTACGTGACACACACACACACACACACACACACACACACACACACACACACACACACACACACAGAGCCTTAAGAGCTATCGGAGCGGTGTGTGTGTGTGTGTGTGTGTGTGTGTGTGTGTGTGTGTGAAGGAACGAAACGATAACTGTCTACACTCATCACTGACAAAGGCACGGGGAACGCAAGGGAACGACTACAGATATTCACGCCAGAAATGGTAGCTAAGTGAACCCTAGCCAACCACATGTGTATTAGGCATTAAACTTTTGTAGGATTTATGTCATGGAGAGTCAAACAATCTAAACTAGATATATTCTAACTTGTAAACTTACTTGTCAACTGACTCCTTTCCAATACAAATGTATAAAATGTTCCTCGTATTGGTTTTCATTTATAGTTTAGGAAAAAGTGAGCGAAGAGCCAAAAAATTTCTGCCCAAAAATTCTGCACCGAAGCGAAGATCCAACTGTAGTAGATTGTAACCTCCTATCTGTCTTTCAATTTCCCGTTATAACTTTGACTAACACATTAGAAACAGTAATTTATATATACACTTCAAATTTAAACTTCCCTTATCTTCATCATTTAGTTTTCACAGCATCCATAATAAAAAAAAAGCAAATAAACTATATCTATATAGAGCCTGACCTTCACTTGTCATTACCTTCACTGACTCCATTCACATACCTGCTAGGGGGCAAAACGTTTAAGGGAACGAGATCCAGGCGACGCGTAACGTTTATTTATAGCTTACCTGTGTTACGTGGCTGGTGTGTAAGGCGAACACTCTAGTCACTTTTACCCCCTCAAGGTTACGTAACATAAGTTGTTTGCAAGACGTTTCCACTACTCAGTTTTGTTTTATGTTTCACGACGCAGAAACAGAAAAAAAGGTCCATTCTTTGATACGCAGTGCAAAGATTTATTAAGGTGACATGGTGAGAGTGGTAGGGGTGGTAGTAGTTGCAGTAGTAGTAGCAGTAGTAGTAGTAGTAGTAGTAGAATCCTTGTTTATATATTGAAAGATTATAAAAATTGGAACAAACAAACTCGCTATAGTTCGTGTTTAATTAAGAGTAACATAAACCTTGTAAGATTATTATTTTATTCATGGTTCGTTTATTGTGTGTGTGTGTGTGTGTGTGTGTGTGTGTGTGTGTGTGTGTGAGAGAGAGAGAGAGAGAGAGAGAGAGAGAGAGAGAGAGAGAGAGAGAGAGAGAGAGAGAGCAGCGTCAAGGAAATATAAAGAAAGTTGTCTCACGTATTTTCCTGCTCTCTCTCAAGGAAGTAAAAGAAAGGGGGGGATGATTATTAACAGCAGGTCGTAGCGTAGTATTAAGTTTTTACCTGGTCAAAATTAACGTCCATTTTTCTTTTTCTAGTTTTCTCCCCTGCCCAGGTGTGTTGGCTTCGTCAGTCGAGTAATTACCTGTTGAGTTGGCTGACGTAATATTTCGTTTCGTTTTTACCCTTGGTTGAAATCCCTCCATTGTTCGTGTGGTGTGTTTTGTGCGCGTGGGTGTTTTGTTGTGTGGTGAAGAAAGTGATTGCATGTTGCGTCTTCTTATTCTTATTCTGATCCTTCATTATTATTATTATTATTATTATTATTATTATTATTATTATTATTATTATTATTATTATCATTATCATTATTTTTTTATTATTATTGTTTTTACTGTTACTATTATTATGCTGCATATTTTCATTCTTTAACTTTTCATGACGAATGATTTCACCTTATGAGCCTAAAATTTCATATCTGTCACTTTTTTCAAAGTGTATATTTCGTTATCTTATTTTCATTACACACACACACACACACACACACACACACACACACACACACACACACACACACACACCGCTCCGTAGCTCAGTGGTTAACAACTCTGCACTACTGGGCTCGTGGCCTGGCAGGCAAAGCTTCGAGTCCCGCTCAGGTAGAGATTTTTCCGCTGACAAGGAGTGATTACTGCCCCCCTTGAGCAAGGGGGATAGAGTGTGTGGTGTGTGTAGGTCCTGGCAGTACCCAGAGATCGACTAAAATAAGCTTGCTCTAGTCGGAAGGGTGCTTGCTGGCGATTGCGAGTCCAATTCGTGATTAGGACGTGATGGGGTGAATTACACACACACACACACACACACACACACACACACACACACACACACACACATGCATTGTCATCGTCGCCATCTTGCCTACACTCGACCACAGTAATTATTTTTTTCTTTGTTTCTCCCTAGAATGACGCCTCGAGCCAGACGCCGTGACCAAACCTTCGTCCCGCTGCTGCTGGCCTCGCTCCTTGTCTCAGGTCAGTGGCGTTCCCTCCCAAATGGGCACTTCGAACTTTTACTCAAATGTTTGCTGTTAGAAAATTGTCAAAAGTTAGGAATACAATGTCACGTAATGTTAAGGATGCTATGTAGAATCTGAGACCGTATATATATATATATATATATATATATATATACATATATATATATATATATATATATATATATATATATATATATATATATATATATAAGACTGGAAAAATCCTTTAGTTCAATTATTGTCGTGTGTTCTTAAAGGAAAGTTGATCTTTAAGTATTATCTGAATTATCAAACAGGAACACAACGATTTAATATATATTTGCAGAGAAAATCGAAATGCTACTGCTGCCACGTATACTCGCATGGGAAACAGAGAAGTCATCTGAATATTGATTTGCCCCCTCTTTTTTTCTGACATATGTAACACCAGTGGGGTGTTTGGGTGTTGTATGTGTCTGTTTGCATGTGTAACGTGATGAAATCGTGGGTAACATGACGCAATGTTGACTAGCATGGTGCAGGGGGTGGCGTAACACATAACTGTCGTGTTTTTTTATACTTCCTAAATAAAGTGAATGTATCTAAAACAAAGGTTCGTCATACATTTAATAAACCAGCCCCACAACCTCTCCATGACAAAATATCATAAAAGGATTGAAAAGTATCAGTAGCAGTCACCTTCATAGCAAGTATACGTAACCAGACATGAACCGCGAGCCCCAACACCGCCGTGTGTAGCGTTGGCTTTAGTTATGGCCACGATGTCTGTGTAGCAATCTCTGTAGCAAGTATTCGTGAGGAGACAAGCCATGAGCCTCCACAACCATCGTGGGAGTGTGTATCGTCAAGTTTAGTCATAACCTCGATGCTGTTTTGTTTTCCCTTCCGTGTTTACTGTTGTTTTAGGGTTGTCTATGCACTTTCCAACCGGATTCACAGGTCGCGGTTTCTTGAAAGAACGGAAGTTCTCAAGGAGTTTAGAGGATTGTATTCTAGAACCCTCAGAGGCTCCCACATTATATAATTCCGTGGGAAGAGTCAATGAGGAAATTATGTGAGTCGTTTGCCTTTCGCTTATATGATCACCACACAGTACTTTGGGTCACTAGAGGACCATACTGTTCTGTACTGCATACACCCTGTTTGATGAGAAATATACATTTGTGGGGTTTATTTTGTGTCCTGATAGATTGCGCATGTGTGTGTGTGTGTGTGTGTGTGTGTGTGTGTGTGTGTGTGTGTGTGTGTGTGTGTGTGTGTGTGTGAAACTAGTGAAGTTTTTCAGTGGGATCAACTCGGGAACAGAGCGGCTGCGATGGTCTAATTCACCACCATGGTCTGACCTCGTAATGAGTCGCGATCGCCAGCCAGCACCGTCCCCGAATAATCATGGAACTCACAAGACAGTGATGGGTCCTTGGGTACGGCTGAAACCTCGCACCTACACGCACCTGGGAGGCGAGGCACATCCCCCGACTGACACCCGGCAAACATTCACTGCTGGGTGGACAGGGGGCACGGATGAGAGGAGACTGCTCATCCGTCCCACCCCGCCCGGGAATCAAACCTGGGTTGTGAGGCAAGCGCGTTAGCCAGAGCACTACGGAGCTGGGAGGGGGGGGGGGGGACGAAGAAGACCCACTGCAGTTGCCTTTCAGCTGGATCAACTCCAGAGCAGCGGCGAGGGTGTGCGTCTAGAATTCTCTCCTCCCATTATAAAAAAAATAATAATGATAATAATGGCCGCGAGCAACGCAACATAATCACCATAATATGCACCTTTCTCCTTCCCTTCCTTCCCTTCTTCCCTCCCTTTCGCCTTCCCTCCCATTTCCCTTCTCCCTTACTCCCGCGACTTCTTGCGTAACGTCGATGCATAGAGATAAAAAAATAAAAAAACGAGAATCATTGCATTCCAGACTGCTTCAGAATTCAAATTAACATCTTCCCTCTCCGCTACCTTCTCTCTCTCTCTCTCTCTCTCTCTCTCTCTCTCTCTCTCTCTCTCTCTCTCTCTCTCTCTCTCTCTCTCTAACCTGTTCATCATCATCCACTTTGCTCTCTCGTCCTCTTCCTTCCTAAGAAAAGAAACGGTAGTCTTTTTTTTTCAGAAATCGATTACTAATAAATATATAAAAAAAACATATAGAGAGGAATGTACTATCTTGTGGCTTGTGGCGTGTTGTGTGTAGCACCGGTAAAGTTCGGGAGTCGTCTGCTGGAGGGGAGAAGGAAGGGGGAGGTGGTGGTGGCGTTAGTGTGGTGATGGCTGATGGGGGCAGTGGTAGGGGTGAAGTTTGGGAGTTGTCTGGGGTGGAGGGAGAATGGAGGTGGTGATGGTGGTGGAAGTTTGGGTGGTGATAGGGGTGTAGTTTGTAGGCTACAGGTGGTATGTTTCAGAAGTTAGATTACGAAGCGAAGTTATTGGTGGCGATAGCGAAGTATGTAACAAGTTCTATTAGGTCTAAAGTCTTGCTTGAATCATGATAGTATATTTTTGCGTGAAGTGAATGTTGTCAGGGAAGAAGTCGTCGTGGTATAAGCGTGATGGAGTTTGAAGAAGTTATCATAGAGGTGACCCCGAAAAAGAAGTTCGAGCGAAAGAATGGTGTGTGTGTGTGTGTGTGTGTGTGTGTGTAGTTGTTGCGGTAAATGAAGGTGACGCTGATGTTCGGAACGTGACCCAACAGATGGCAACACTGTACTAGGAAGTGAGTGGCGGGAAGGAGGAGAGGGAACGAAGTAGGCAAGGAAGGAGGAAGGAGGTATAGGGAAGGAGGAAGGAGGTATAGGGATGAAGGAAGAGGGGAAAAGAGGGAGGCTGGAAGCGAGGAAAACAGAGGTCAGGAAAGAGGAAAAGGAGTGAGAGACAGGGAAGGAAGAGAGGAAAGGAAGGACAGCGGAAAGAGGAAAAGGAGAAAGGAGGAAGGCGGGGAATGAAGGAGGTAGAGAAGGAGAAAGTGGGAAGAGTTGATAAATGAGAAAAGGAGGCAAGGAAGGGAAGATGGAGTTGTTTGCAGATTAATTCTGGAAACTGGAAAGATAGCGGAACAGCGAGGAACAAGTAGGAAGGTATGGACGAATGAGGAACGAGAAAGCAGTATGAAGAAAAAGAAGGAAAGGAAGGTAGAGATAACAGAGTGGTTCACAAACTAAGGAAACATGAAAATGCAGGCAACAGAAGGTCTATTAGCTTATTACAAGGTTACCCGCTCTGGTGATTTAATCTGCTCGACAGACACGTCGTACCTGCAGAGCAAATGAAAGCACTTCGGAATTCAATTTACTCCTAAAGGAGCATAATAGCGGTCGACTCAATTTGTAAAGGAGTTGATGGTATTCGCACTTGATTCTTCTGAAGGAAGATTGTTCCAATGGCGGATGACCCGGTTTGAGAAGAAACTCCTGCCACTGGAAACAGGAAACAAGAATAAGAGATGCAAAGTTGCTGGAGGAATGAGGAAGGAAATGAGTCTGGGAGACAGGAAGGAAGCAGGAAGGAAGAAAAAAGCCGGTTGCAGGAGAGAGAAAAAAAAAACAGGTTGAAGGAGAGGGAAGACAGAGATGGTAAAAAAAAGTACGGAGTTGCTTTGTGGGAAGAGGAAAGGAGAGAAGATTGAAGGGATGGAAAAGGTGCGGGGACTGCAAAAGAGAAAAAGGGGCATGATAGAGGAAGGGAATAGTATTTGGAGAAGTTTGGTGGAGAAAAGAAGTTAGGAGGTGAATGAGGAAAGGGATAAAACAGTGAAAAAAGTTATAAAGAAGGTAAAAAGAGAGAAGAGGTAGCAAGTATGTAGGAGGAAAGGGAGGAGGAAGAGAAGGAAGCAAGTAGACTTAGTATAATATAGAAATGAAGGAGAGAGAAGGAAGTTTGGAGTAGAAAGAAAGGGAAGTAGTTGGGAAAGGAAATAAGTAGGGGGGAAGAGGAGAGATATAGGAGGAAGAGACTGACTGGCTACAGCAGGTGGGTAAGCAGGTAGCGAGGATTGGGGTCAGTGTTCCCTCCTCTCCTCCTCCTCCTCCTCTTCGTCCTCCCCCTCCTCCTCCTCCTCCTCGCCACTCCCACCTCGTAACACCGGCACCAGTAGCATTCCTAGCACACACACACACACACACACACACACACACACACACACACACACTAATGTTAATGCAATACAAATACACAAAAAGAATCAATGAAATCCGAAAATGATAATGACGAAGGATTGAAACTCTCATTATACTTTATAGGACGAAGAAAATAGTCAAGATCAGGATGTAGAAAGGTTAGTGGTGGCGGAACTACGGGACTGCGAGGCTTGGAGGAAGTGGAAGGAAGGGAGAGATAATGAAGGAGAGTGTGGGATTAAAAGGTGAACAGCAATGAGAAAAGAGGAGTAGGGAGGGAGGGAGATAATGAGAGCGGGAGAGAGAACAACTAGGGAGGTAATGGACGGTAAAAATGAGACGTAATGAGTGGTTAGCGAAGTGAAGGGAGGTAAAATGATGAATGACGTAATGTTGATGAAGGGGAAGAGAAACGAGAGAGAGACAGACAGACAGACAGACAGACAGAGAGAGAGAGAGAGAGAGAGAGAGAGAGAGAGAGAGAGAGAGAGAGAGAGAGAGAGAGAGAGAGAGAGAGAGAGAGAGAGAGAGAGAGAGAGTGAGTGCCTCAGTCCATTAAAAAAGGGATCCGTATCTTCGAGTGAGGCTTAGAGGAACCTGTCTTGATCTTGAGGCACCACCAGCAGAACCACGCCTTCCCTTCCCTTCCCTTCCATGCCCTTCCAGTCTTCCCTCTCTGATAAGCCTAACAATCCTCCACCCCTCCCCCTCCCCCTTCACCCCCTTCCCCCACCCTGCCCTGCCCGCCCCCTGCTCTTGGTTCGGTATTTTGGACCCTGTAGCACCATGTTTGTTTGTATGGGTATGTATGGGCCCGCTTTCCTCTGCCCTGTTCTCTTTTCTGCCTTTAAGTACCCCACGTGCCCTTTTTAGCGGGTATTTCAGTGACGGGTATTTCAGTATTCGACTTTGATTTCTCACCTTCATCCTCATCCTAATCATCGTTGTCAGTTTTATCATTTGCCTTATCATCACCACCTTCATCATTTCTCTTCTCCTCCTCCTCCTCTTCCTCCTCCTCCTCCTCCTCCTCCTCTTTATAATCATCATCATCACATTAATTTTGTCTTTTTCTTCCTCCTCCTTCTCCTCCTCTTTATAATCATCATCATCATCACATTAGTTTTCTCCTTCTCCTCCTCCTTCTTCTCTTCTTTATAATCATTATCATCATCATCATCATCATCATCACATTAATTTTGTCTTTTTCTTCCTCCTTCTCCTCCTCCTCCTCCTCCTCCTCCTCCTCCTCCTTATAATCATCATCATCATCATCATCATCATCACATTTGTCTTTTTCCTCCTCCTCCTCTTCCTCCTCCTCGATTTAAAACAACTGACCATTTATCTTTATTATTACTTATTTATTTCATATTATATCCAAAACAGTTAGTCTCGTTTCTTATGGTAGTAGTAGTAGTAGTAGTAGTAGTAGTAGTAATAGTAGTAGTAGTAGTTATAGTAGTAGAAGTATAGTTATCATCATTACTCTTTCCTTCTTCTTCTTTTTCTTCTTCTTCTTCTTCTTTTTCTTCTTCTTCTTCTTCTTCTTCTTCTTCTTCTTCTTCGTGGCCCTTCATCGTCTCATCGCCCAAAGTTTTCTTCCTCACACTTTCTTTCACATTGTTTATTGAACGTCACGAGTCTCTTCCTTCCTCTTTCCAACTCCCACCTGTTCTCTCTCTCTCTCTCTCTCTCTCTCTCTCTCTCTCTCTCTCTCTCTCTCTCTCTCTCTCTCTCTCTCTCTCTCTCTCTCTCTCTCTCTCTCTCTCTCTCTCTTCATTACCCTTCTAAACCTACTTTCTCCATTCAGTTTCTCCTGTTTTTTTTTACTTACTCCTTAGTCATCCCTTATATTTACTCCCTCCTAGCCTTTTATCAGTTCCCTCTAGTCCGTTTTCCTTTTTCTTATCCTAATTATCTCTTCCTTCCATATCTCTCTCTCACTCTCTCACTCTCTCTCTCTCTCTCTCTCTCTCTCTCTCTCTCTCTCTCTCCCCGTCCCTTTTTCTCATAACCCACACGACCCTCAGGTCAGGTGGGGCTCAAGCTTTCTCCAAAATGGTTCCCTTTTTGTGGCTGCTGTTTAGAGGGGAGGGACCCTGCTGCTGTGTGGGGGGAGGAGAGTTGGGGGGCGGGGGGCAGGACTGACGCACACAGGGCCATATTCTTGAACATTTCGGCTTCCAAGCTCACGCACATTTGACAAAGCTCTCTTAGGTAGAAGTTTAGGGCATTCTCATGAGTCGTTTTATGTGCCTAGTGATAGTTTGACAAGCCTTCTGCACCATGAATGTAAAAGACACTCATGAGCTCGCGACTAATCTTCTTCGTGACCTTTGTAAATAGTTGTTGTGAGAGCCGAAAGCGTTTAAGAATACGAGCCCTAAAGTCTATGTGCCAATTTTACAGTCCAGTGCAGCAAGTTTGTAAGCTCCCCACCAAACACAACATACGACGAAAATTCCGTGTATAGTGTTTGGCGTTGATATAAAAGTAGGAAATTTTAGGAATCCACACAGGAAATCTTTTTAATACCTGGTACCGAGTAGAAATAACGGATCATTGTGGAGAATATAGTTTGGTTTGGGTGCTTACAATGACTGTGCTGGACTGTCAAACTGGCCCTATATATAGACTTTGACGGGCCCTAAACATTTCGGTCCCCAAGCACTCCCACATTTGACAAGGCTTTCATAGGGGTTTAGGGGATTTCAATCAGTAGTTTTATGACCTTGGTGATAGTTGGACAAATTTTCTTTATTATGAACGTGAGTGCAAGCATGCCCAAGCACACTCACATTTGACAAGGCTTTCGTAGGGGTTTAGGGTATTACAATCAGTAGTTTTAAGACCTTGGTGATAGTTGGACAAAGTTTCTGTATCATGAACGTGAGTGAGAGATAAAATGACATATGAGAACCTGATTAATCTCCTTTTCGACCTTAAGAAATAGCTAGTTGATGTGAGTGGCGGAAGCGTCTGGGAATACCAAGGAGAGCACAGACACCCACATACAGGCAGACGAATAGACTGGCTGGCGGACGGGCAGACATACAGACTGGTTGACGGACCGACACACACACACACACACACACACACACACACACACATAGAGAGAGAGAGAGAGAGAGAGAGAGAGAGAGAGAGAGAGAGAGAGAAGTTATACATGTTGAGGTATGAGAAGATCGAAAAACATACCGTGAAGAATGAGAAGCGAGAGAATATGCACAAACAGAACGAGAATAATGAGTTGAATAGAGAGAATTTGCACAAACAGCGAGAATAATGAGTTGGAGAGAGAATATGTACAAACAGCGACAATAATGAGTTGAAGAGAGAGAATATGTACAAACAGCGAGAATAATGAGTTGAAGAGAGAGAATATGTACAAACAGTGAGAAGAATGAGTTGGAGAGAGAGAATATGTACAAACAGCGAGAATAATGAGTTGGAGAGAGAATATGCACAAACAGCGAGAATAATGAGTTGGAGAGAGAATATGCACAAACAGCGAGAATAATGAGTTGAAGAGAGAGAATATGTACAAACAGACCAGGAATAATGAGTTGGAGAGAGAATATGCACAAACAGCGAGAATAATGAGTTGGAGAGAGAATATGTACAAACAGCGAGAATAATGAGTTGGAGAGAGAATATGTACAAACAGCGAGAATAATGAGTTGAAGAGAGAGAATATGTACAAACAGACCAGGAATAATGAGTTGGAGAGAGAATATGCACAAACAGCGAGAATAATGAGTTGGAGAGAGAATATGTACAAACAGACCAGGAATAATGAGTTGGAGAGAGAATATGCACAAACAGCGAGAATAATGAGTTGAAGAGAGAGAATATGTACAAACAGCGAGAATAATGAGTTGGAGAGAGAGAATATGTACAAACAGTGAGAAGAATGAGTTGGAGAGAGAGAATATGTACAAACAGCGAGAATAATGAGTTGGAGAGAGAGAATATGTACAAACAGCGAGAATAATGAGTTGGAGAGAGAGAATATGTACAAACAGTGAGAAGAATGAGTTGGAGAGAGAGAATATGTACAAACAGTGAGAAGAATGAGTTGGAGAGAGAGAATATGTACAAACAGCGAGAATAATGAGTTGGAGAGAGAATATGCACAAACAGCGAGAATAATGAGTTGGAGAGAGAATATGCACAAACAGCGAGAATAATGAGTTGGAGAGAGAATATGCACAAACAGCGAGAATAATGAGTTGGAGAGAGAATATGCACAAACAGCGAGAATAATGAGTTGGAGAGAGAATATGCACAAACAGCGAGAATAATGAGTTGGAGAGAGAGTATGCACAAACAGCGAGAATAATGAGTTGGAGAGAGAGAATATGCACAAACAGCGAGAATAATGAGTTGGAGAGAGAATATGCACAAACAGCGAGAATAATGAGTTGGAGAGAGAATATGCACAAACAGCGAGAATAATGAGTTGGAGAGAGAATATGCACAAACAGCGAGAATAATGAGTTGGAGAGAGAATATGCACAAACAGCGAGAATAATGAGTTGGAGAGAGAATATGCACAAACAGCGAGAATAATGAGTTGAAGAGAGAGAATATGTACAAACAGACCAGGAATAATGAGTTGGAGAGAGAATATGCACAAACAGCGAGAATAATGAGTTGAAGAGAGAGAATATGTACAAACAGACCAGGAATAATGAGTTGGAGAGAGAGAACATGCACAAACAGCGAGAAGAATGAGTTGAAGAGAGAGAATATGCACAAACAGCGAGAATAATGAGTTGGAGAGAGAGAATATGTACAAACAGCGAGAAGAATGAGTTGGAGAGAGAATATGTACAAACAGACCAGGAATAATGAGTTGGAGAGAGAGAACATGCACAAACAGCGAGAATAATGAGTTGGAGAGAGAGAATATGCATAAACAGCGAGAAGAATGAGTTGAAGAGAGAGAATATGCACAAACAGCGAGAATAATGAGTTGGAGAGAGAGAACATGCACAAACAGCGAGAAGAATGAGTTGAAGAGAGAGAATATGCACAAACAGCGAGAATAATGAGTTGGAGAGAGAGAACATGCACAAACAGCGAGAAGAATGAGTTGGAGAGAGAATATGTACAAACAGCGAGAATAATGAGTTGGAGAGAGAGAATATGCACAAACAGCGAGAAGAATGAGTTGAAGAGAGAGAATATGCACAAACAGCGAGAATAATGAGTTGAAGAGAGAGAATATGTACAAACAGACCAGGAATAATGAGTTGGAGAGAGAGAACATGCACAAACAGCGAGAAGAATGAGTTGAAGAGAGAGAATATGCACAAACAGCGAGAATAATGAGTTGAATAGAGAGAATTTGCACAAACAGCGAGAATAATGAGTTGGAGAGAGAATATGTACAAACAGCGAGAATAATGAGTTGAATAGAGAGAATATGCACAAACAGCGAGAAGAATGAGTTGAATAGAGAGAATATGCACAAACAGCGAGAAGAATGAGTTGAATAGAGAGAATTTGCACAAACAGCGAGAAGAATGAGTTGCAGAGAGAATATGTACAAACAGCGAGAAGAATGAGTTGAATAGAGAGAATATGTACAAACAGCGAGAATAATGAGTTGAATAGAGAGAATTTGCACAAACAGCGAGAAGAATGAGTTGAATAGAGAGAATATGTACAAACAGACCAGGAATAATGAGTTGGAGAGAGAGAACATGCACAAACAGCAAGAAGAATGAGTTGAAGAGAGAGAATATGCACAAACAGACCAGGAATAATGAGTTGGAGAGAGAGAATATGCACAAACAGACCAGGAATAATGAGTTGAAGAGAGAGAATATGCACAAACAGACCAGGAATAATGAGTTGAAGAGAGAGAATATGCACAAACAGACCAGGAATAATGAGTTGAAGAGAGAGAATATGCACAAACAGACCAGGAATAATGAATTGAAGGGAGAGAATATGCACAAACAGACCAGGAATAATGAGTTGAAGAGAGAGAATATGCACAAACAGACCAGGAATAATGAGTTGAAGAGAGAGAATATGCACAAACAGACCAGGAATAATGAGTTGGAGAGAGAGAACATGCACAAACAGCGAGAAGAATGAGTTGAAGAGAGAGAATATGCACAAACAGACCAGGAATAATGAGTTGAAGAGAGAGAATATGCACAAACAGACCAGGAATAATGAGTTGAAGAGAGAGAATATGCACAAACAGCGAGAAGAATGAGTTGAAGAGAGAGAATATGCACAAACAGACCAGGAATAATGAGTTGAAGAGAGAGAATATGCACAAACAGAGAATAGTGGGTTGAACAGAGAGAGAATTATGTACAAACACGGAAAATCAGTAACAGACAGACTGACACGCAAATACAGACACACAGACAGAATGATATACAGAAGCGGAAACAGACAGACAGGCAAAAAAAATAGGCAACAGCTCCCGAAACACATTAGAAAGCAAACCAACACAAAAAACAGTAAAAAAAAAAAATATATATATATATATATATATATATATATATATATATATATATATATATATATATATATATATATATATATATATACAAAAGAAACAAGCACCCCCAGCCATGTGTGTGTGTGTGTGTGTGTGTGTGTGTGTGTGTACATCAAGCCAAACAAACCGCCATTGTGGTTATGCATGTACGTAACTTCAAGACGAGCAAACAGGAAGTAATAGAATCATGTATACTCTTGTGTGTGTGTGTGTGTGTGTGTAATTCACCACGGCCTGATCATGAGTTGGACTTGCTTTCGCCGGCAGGTACTACCCTCACGACGTGAGCAAGTGCTCATTATTGTCGATCTCTGGGTACTGCCAGGACCTCACACACCACACACCCCATCCCCCTTGCTCAACGGGGGACAGTAACCACTTCTAGTCAACGGAAAGAATCCGGTCTGAGCGGGGCTCGAACCGCCTTTTTTTTTTTTTTTTTTTTTTTTACATCTTCGCCTGTGGCGCCGGTAGGCTTGTTTTTGGAGGGGCCCGATGGTATGGCCCAGCCCGTTGTGGCGCAGGCCAGTGTTTATAGTGGCGCCATCTTGCACTGGCTCATTCTGCCCTCCCGGAACTCATCTTTAATCCTAGAATCAAGAGTCCGGGTTGAGAGGTGGTCTTCTGGACAGCATGTGGGTAGTTTTAAGCCACTCGGCGGCTGCTGAAAAATCCCTGCTTGGTGGCACCGGGCGGGGATTGAACTCGCGTCGTCCCGAATGCGGCGCCGTCACGCTGTCGACTCAGCCACCGTTTGGCCGTGAAGCCTTGTAGCGCGGCGCTCTAACCGATTGACCTACCGGATCGGTGTGTGTGTGTGTGTGTGTGTGTGTGTGTGTGTGTAAGCGGAAGATCAAGCACAGTCATCATCATCATTATCATCATCAGCATTATTATCATTGCTTTCTATGATGAGGAGGAGCAGAGGAAGATATAAAGGAAAGGATGAGGAGAAAAATACATAATAAAGAGTAACCAGGAAGAAAACGAATTAAAAGAGGATATGGGGAAGGAGGAGGAGGAGGAGGAAGAGGAGGAGGATGTATAAAACGAGTCACCACGAAAGAGAAATTAACGGAGAGGAAGAAGGAAGAAATGAGAAAAGAAGAAAGAAAAGAAGAAAAAAAGGAGGAGAAAGAGGAGGAGAAGGAGGAGGAGAAGAAGATGTATAAAACGAGTCACCACGAAAGAGAAATTAACGGAGAGGACGAAGAAGGAAGAAATGAGAAAAGAAGAAGGAAAAGAAGAAGAAAAAGGAGGAGAAAGAGGAGGAGGAGGAGGAGGAAGAAGATGTATAAAACAAGTCACCACGAAAGAGAAGTTAACGGAGTAGAAGAAGAAGGGAGAAATAAGAAAAGAAGAAGAAGGAAAAGAAGAAGAAAAAGGAGGAGAAAGAGGAGGAGGAGGAGGAGGAGGAAGAGAAGGAGGAAAAGAAGAAGAAGAAGAAGAACCTGTAGGTGCACATGGGTGAGCTTCCTGTGTGTGGCGGGAAGCAGAGGTTGACGCCCGCTACGATGCACACACACACACACACACACACACACACACACACACACACACACAGGAAGAACATTAGACAGTCGGCTGTACGGAGAGAACATTATAAATGATAATAAAAATAAATATTAAAATAGACATACTTACAAATAGATAGATAGGTGGATAGATAGATAGACATAGGTTGAGGTAGATAAAAGAGTTGCATAGATAGATAAATAGATAGACAGAAAGATAGATAGATGACTGATAGATACATTAACACACACACACACACACACACACACACACACACACACACACACACAGACACACACACAGACAGAAATATTTATAGATGGATACAAGAGGGAAAGAGAAGACTGCTGGCGGTTACTTGCATCCGTTAATAAAGAAAAAAGTTGTGAGGCTTAAGTATGGCAGACAGACAGCTACAATAATCACATGATAGACTAGTGAGCAGACAGACGCACCCAAGACAGACAGAAAGACGAACAGTTAAGAAGATGAAGCGGGTAGCGACAGATAGAGGAGAATTAGACAGTTATCATTGTGAGGTATACGCAGACATACAGTTAGGAAGATTATGAGGAGGGGACTGCAGAGAGAGAGAGAGAGAGAGAGAGAGAGAGAGAGAGACCTTTGTAAATGAGCAAATGTGGATAAAAAGTCAGGAATTTGAATAAGGCACGGAATAGACATATGTTTGAAAGATCGTAAAGTAGATAATGAAATAAATAAAGTAAAAGCAAAAAAATATATATAGGAATTGACATTTGTTTAGACTGACGGTTTCACGCACACACACACACACACACACACACACACACACACACACACACACACGTACACAGCCTGTGCCCCTTAGTTAGCAGGCACACTCGAGGATGGTGAAAGTCAGTGTTGCAGAATTCCTGGCTGGTTTTGGTCTCTCTCTCTCTCTCTCTCTCTCTCTCTCTCTCTCTCTCTCTCTCTCTCTCTCTCTCTCTCTCTCTCTCTCTCTCTCTCTCTCTCTCTTTAAGTAGCAATAATAGTAAATATGGAAGAGATTTTAAAGTTACATCAGCTTCCGATTCCAATATATAAACTTCTCACCACAAGAGAGAGAGAGAGAGAGAGAGAGAGAGAGAGAGATTGTAATAACGCAGGAGACGTAAAACCGGTAAGACAAAACGGAAATGTCAAATGCGAGTCATCTATTTCCTCTTCTCTCGTCATATCTTGATTATTCTTGCTCCTCTTTTTCACCTTAATTTGTATCAATTTCAATTTTTAATATTGTTTCCGTTTCTAATCATCACTTCGTCTGTAATGTTGTCTTTTCATACTGTATAACGGTGTAACATTCTCTCTCTCTCTCTCTCTCTCTCTCTCTCTCTCTCTCTCTCTCTCTCTCTCTCTCTCTCTCTCTCTCTCTCTCTCTCTCTCTCTCTCTCTCTCTCATACGCAGCATCTTTACTTTTTAATTCTCTATTGGAAAGTAAGTCAGATTAGAATGTGGAGGAGTATACGAGAGAGAGAGAGAGAGAGAGAGAGAGAGAGAGAGAGAGAGAGAGAGAGAGAAGGAAACGGGCATGAGTGTGGAGTGTGCCAAGGAGAAAGTGGTCAGTCCCTCCTTCGAACCCCTCACATGACCTCCTCTTCATTTTCTCTCCATCGCTCAGATCGTGCCCTTTCTCCCTTCTTCATTCCTTCCTTCCTCCCTCCATTCTTCCATCCAGTGGCGGCCAGGGGAATATTATCGTGGGCTGCTCATTGGGGGTTTCTTTGATATAAGTTGGGTGGACTAGCGAAGGGGGTGTGGGACACTGAGAGGATTTTTTTTATATCATGCCCCCACCTCACTGCACCGCCCCCAACACCCCAACACACCGATGCCCCCATAGCCCCGGCCGTCGCTGCAACCATCCATCCATCCATCCATGAATTGATCTCCACATGTTGATTCTCCTCCTCAGATCTCCATTATTCATTCTTCGTATTCGGTTTCTCTTATTTACTCATAATCCCATCTCGCTACCCGCTTTCTTCTTCCTCCTCCTCCTCCTCCTCCCCTGCTCTTCTTCCTCTTCCTCTTCCACCCGTAATCTTTCTAAAAAAAAAATGTTCCTCATGGATACAATTCTCTCTCTCTCTCTCTCACACACACACACACACACACACACTGTCAGTGTCAGTTTCGGCAGAGAAAGACGTCAACCTCAGCCTGCTGATGTGACAAACCACGTGAGAAGCGGTGTGTGTGTGTGTGTGTGAGTGTGTGTGTTACACACACACACACACACACTCCTGAGCAAGGGGAGAGAGTTTGTGGTGTCAGGTCCTAAGTTCGTCCACAGATCAAACTCAAAAGCTCTCGGGGAGGGTGCTGGCTGATGATCACGAGTCTAGCACGTGATCACGCAGTGAGTGATCACACACACACACACACACACACACACACATATGATGTGACATATCTGACATAGGCAACATATCAAGCAGTGTGTGTGTGTGTGTGTGTGTGTGTGTGTGTGAGAGAGATTGTTGTTGTTAAAGATTTATCCCCTAGTATCACTAGGGAAAACGGGCCCTTGTCCTAAGACCTAAGAGTGCAAAAATGCTCCCTCCCTGCGCGGGGGAGCACGGGCTAAGCCGATTGGCGGCCCGTAGCAGGATGCCAACAGACCGACTCTATCGGCGATCGAAATTTAGCCGACCGAGTCGGTCTGTCGACGAGGACTGGCCTGTCTCTCTCTCTCTCTCTCTCTCTCTCTCTCTCTCGAGAGAGAGAGAGAGAGAGAGAGAGAGAGAGAGAGAGAATTATTTTGAATCATTTTGGCAGATGTTAGTTGATGTTAATCAAGAAAAGGAATGGACGAAGAAAAACAAACAGTATTTGGAGCTGATAAGACAGTGGGGGCTAGGAGAAAGGAAAAAGAGTGAGATAGTTACAAGGAAGGAAACAAGTGAAAAATAATAACTGCAGGAGGAAGGAATATGAGATAGTTACAAGGAAGGAAACAAGTGAAAAATAATAACTGCAGGAGGAAGGAATATGAGAGGATGAAATACAGACGGAGAGAGAGCTGGGAGGCGACTGAAAAGATTGGGGTTAATGTTATGGAGAAGGGATGGGAAGGGAAGAATTAGAGGTGAAATCCATAACCATTTAAAACTATTTGTTCGGGAGAGAAGGAAAGGAAAAAGAATACGGCAAAATAATAATAAAGAGAACATATGGTAGAGTTGTGAAGTAGCGAGAAGAAAAGTTACAGGTTTACTAACAGCTGTCAATACACACACACACACACACACACACACACACACACATACTAATCAACGTATACCTTTCTCCCACACCCACACACACACCATCCACTTCCTTTTCCATCTACCAAACAATCTTTCAACACATTCCAAACATTTAGCTCTTCCACCTACTCCTCTCTACCCACTCCCCCCACCCACTCCCCTCCACCCACTCCCCTCCACCCACTCCCCACCCACTCCCCCTCACCCACTCTCTCCCACCCATTCCCTTCCACCCACTCCCCCCCACCGACTCCCTTCCACCCACTCCCCACCACTGACTCCCTTCCACCCACTCCCCACCACTGACTCCCTTCCACCATCTCCCCACCACTGACTCCCTTCCACCCACTCCCCCCCACCGACTCCCTTCCACCCACTCCCCACCACTGACTCCCTTCCACCCACTCCCCACCACTGACTCCCTTCCACCCACTCCCCACCACTGACTCCCTTCCACCCACTCCTCACCACTGACTCCCTTCCACCCACTCCCCACCACTGACTCCCTTCCACCCACTCCCCACCACTGACTCCCTTCCACTCACTCCTCACCACTGACTCCCTTCCATCCACTCCCCACCACTGACTCCCTTCCACCCACTCCCCACCACTGACTCCCTTCCACCCACTCCTCACCACTGACTCCCTTCCACGCACTCCTCACCACTGACTCCCTTCCATCCACTCCCCACCACTGACACCCTACCATCCACTCCCCACAACTGAATCCCTTCCACCCACTCCCCACCACAGACTCCCTACCACCCACTCCACACCACTGACTCCTTCCACCCACTCCTTCCATCCACTCCCTTCCACCACCTCATCACTGACTCCCTTCCACCCACTACCCAACACTGACTCCCTTCCACCCACTCCCCACCACTGACTCCCTTCCACCCACTCCCCACCACTGACTCCCTTCCACCCACTCCCCACCACTGACTCCCTTCCACCCACTCCCCACCACTGACTCCCTTCCACCCACTCCCCACCACTAACTCTCACCCACTCCCCACCACTGACTCCCTTCCACCCACTCCCCACCACTGACTCCCTTCCACCCACTCCCCACCACTGACTCCCTTCCACCCACTCCCCACCACTGACTCCCTTCCACCCACTCCCCACCACTGACTCCCTTCCACCCACTCCCTTCCATCCACTCCCTTCCACCCACTCCTCACCACTGACTCCCTTCCACCCACTCCCCACCACTGACTCCCTTCCACCCACTCCCCACCACTGACTCCCTTCCACCCACTCCCCACCACTGACTCCCTTCCACCCACTCCCCACCACTGACTCCCTTCCACCCACTCCCCACCACTGATTTCCTTCCACCCACTCCTTCCACCCACTCCCCACCACTGACTCCCTTCCACCCACTCCCTTCCATCCACTCCCCACCACTGACTCCCTTCCACCCACTCCTCACCACTGACTCCCTTCCACCCACTCCCCACCACTGACTCCCTTCCACCCACTCCCTTCCATCCACTCCCTTCCATCCACTCCCTTCCACCCACTCCCCACCACTGACTCCCTTCCACCCACTCCCTTCCATCCACTCCCTTCCACCCACTCCCCACCACTGACTCCCTTCCATCCACTCCCTTCCACCCACTCCCCACCACTGACTCCCTTCCACCCACTCCCTTCCATCCACTCCCTTCCACCCACTCCCCACCACTGACTCCCTTCCACCCACTCCCCACCACTGACTCCCTTCCACCCACTCCCCACCACTGACTCCCTTCCACCCACTCCCCATCACTGATTTCCTTCCACCCACTCCCCACCACTGACTCCCTTCCACCCACTCCCCATCACTGATTTCCTTCCACCCACTCCTCACCACTGACTCCCTTCCACCCACTCCCCTCCCCTGACTCCCTTCCACCCACTCCCAACCACTGACTCACTTCCACCCAATCCCACCACTGACTCCTTCCACCCACTCCCCACTAATGACTCCTTTCCACCCACTCCCACCACTGACTCCTTCCACCCACTCCCCACCACTGACTCCCTTCCACCCACTCCCCACCACTGACTCCCTTCCACCCACTCCCCACCACTGACTCCCTTCTACCCACTCCCCACCAATGACTCCTTTCCATCCACCTCTGACCAATGACTCCCTTACACCCACTCCCCTCCACTGACTCCCTTCCACCCACTCCCCACCACTGACTCCCTTCCACCCACTCCCCACCACTGACTCCCTTCCACCCACTCCCCACCACTGACTCCCTTCCACCCACTCTCTCTCTTCCTCTCTTTCTATCTCTTCCACTCTCTCTCTCTCTCTCTCTCTCTCTCTCTCTCTCTCTCTCTCTCTCTCTCTCTCTCTCTCTCTCTCTCTCTCTCTCTCTCTCTCTCTCTCTCTCTCTCTCTCTCTCTCTCTCTCTCTCTCTCTCTCTCTCTCTCTCTCTCTCTCTCTCTCTCTCTCTCTCTCTCTCTCTCTCTCTCTCTCTCTCTCTCTCTCTCTCTCTCTCTCTCTCTCTCTCTCTCTCTCTCTCTCTCTCTCTCTCTCTCTCTCTCTCTCTCTCTCTCTCTCTCTCTCTCTCTCTCTCTCTCTCTCTCTCTCTCTCTCTCTCTCTCTCTCTCTCTCTCTCTCTCTCTCTCTCTCTCTCTCTCTCTCTCTCTCTCTCTCTCTCTCTCTCTCACTCTCTCACTCTCTCTCTCTCTCTCTCTCTCTCTCTCTCTCTCTCTCTCTCTCTCTCTCTCTCTCTCTCTCTCTCTCTCTCTCTCTCTCTCTCTCTCTCTCTCTCTCTCTCTCTCTCTCTCTCTTTTGTCAGTCTCCTTTTCTCGCTTTTCTATCACCAGTTTCATCCGCTTCCATCTTTTATCTTGCCAATGATTTTACTCTTGCAGGCTCCTTACGTTCTTATGTTCTTATGTTCCTTTATTTAAAATTTGTTCAGTCGTCTCCTTCCTCCTCTTCCATTCACTACTCGCTCCGGTGGCCGCTGAAGAATAGATCTGCATCACCATTGCCTTCCTGCCATTACTACGGGAGTGTGTGATTGTCGTGTCCTTCCTTTTCGGCGGCTCCACGAACTACATTCTGCCTACCATTATCTTTTACAAGGTCGGCGGGGACTTAATTCCCTTTGTGTGTGTGTGCGCAGCCCTTAATTTTATGCCTGTCTTCCTTTGTCTTCGTTTTGTCTGTCATACACGTCGTTTCCAGAGTAGTATGTATTTTTTTTCTATATATGTGGTTCATGATGCTTTAGACCGTGTGTGTGTGTGTGTGTTCCCATTTCCGAGGCTTGGCAATGGATTTTTATCATGCTAACTTGATTGCCAATGTCTCGCCCCGATTCCTTTTTAGAACAAGTGCACCTTCCGATCGTTTATGGTCACGTAACTGCGGCCTCAAAATAGATTCAGACGAAGCCACACTTGAGAGGTTGCTCGGAGCGGATTAGTTTGCAATATTTTTTTTTTTTTTTTGTACGAGTGATACGCCGAACTTGAACGTCATCATTTTTTTTTTTTTATGCACATCTTCCTTTGAAACGGAACTTTCCTTTTTTATCTCCTTTGTTCTCTTCTTCCTCTTCTTCTTTTTCTTCTTCTTCTTTTTTGTTATTATTATTATTATTATTATTATTATTATTATTATTATTATTATTATTATTATTATTATTATTATTATTATTATTATTATTATTATTATCCTCCTCCCCCTCCTTCTCCTCTTCTCTCTCTCCTCTTTCACCTCCTCCTCCTTCTCCTTCTCCTCTTTCCTCTCCTTTCCCTCATCCTCCTCCTTCTTCTTCTTCTTCTTCTACTTCTTCCTACGGACACGCAAGCTATGACAACACTCTTAGCAGTTAGAGACGAGACACAAAGAAACGATACATTATTCTTTTTTGTGGTTCTATTGTCTTCCTTAGATTTACATAGCGGCAGGTGTACATTATTCTTATATTCATTCATTCGCACGCACGTTGATGGTAGCCGCGTTACTATCCCGTTTTCTGTGTTCTCGTACGTCGACTCGAGTCACTCGGGGGGGGGGGAAGATATCTCCCTCTTGCACGAGGGGGCACGGGCCTTTGCCAAAGGCAGGGAGCCGACAGACCGATTCTATCGGCGATTGAAATCTAGCCGACCAAGTCGGTCTGTCGACGAGGACTGGCGTGTCTGAGTCACTCGGAGTCAGCGTACCGTAATATTGTTTGTGTTCACAGCGAGGCGCCGAGTCGAGTCCCGTTATGCTCCGCTTCGGTCCTTCTTCCTCACTTTCTTCCCCTTCTCTTATGTTCACAATTTTTATTATATATATTTGCTTCCTATTGGAGGAGACAATTGTGTACGTACAGCTATTTATTGTGGTTGTCACTGATTTAGTTTACTCTTCATACACTGTTTTCTCTATTGTTATTGGCATGCTTGAATGTATTCCTCTTCAGAATACAGTGGTGCATAACATTGTTCTCTTCCAACCCGCTGGCCTTGATTAAATCATGGTAAAGGTTGGGGGGGTGAGTCTGCAAGTTGGTACCCGAGCAATGTTGCCATGCATGTCCGCCCATTATACCTCAAGACTGAATGGTAATTGAATCATCAACATCTGAAACATTGTGCGAATGCTCAAGGCAACGCATATGGGAGGGTGAAGTAGCCTAATCAAATGCAGATTTGGGTGTTGGCCGTGCAACAGCAACTCTTCTGAGTCCCGGTTTCTCAGCTGAAAGATTTTTCTGTTATTTGATTTGCCATATTGATCCATATTTTATAGAAGCCAAAATATGTATACGCAATATATCCCCAGATCTAAAGAGTCCAGCCTGACTCGTGGATATGACAGAGACGATTAGGAGGCACTAAAGCCTAAAGCCCCACGTTGTCCTGGCAGTGGGCACCGTAAATGTGACGATCGTGTACAATCCAGTGAGTGCAATCATTGGCTGAACGACCCAGCCAGAACGAGTGAACGAACAACCTCGCTCAGGCTCAGAGGCGAGAAAACGGAGTTAGCGCCAATGTTGCGCCTCATTGTTCCCGGTGTTCACCGTCGCATCCCTGCACTCCCAGCACTTTTTCGTCGATTTTTTTTTAATGGTGGTATTCTTCATATTAAATCTAATATCCGCTTCCGCATAGCGAAGTGAGCGGTTATTTTCGTCTTTGTCTGCTTGTTTATCTGTCTGTTTGTCTGTATCTGTTACCAAAATATCTGTTAACAATATATCTCAAAAATGAATTGACAATCACCAAAGACATGGAACATCCTCTGGTGACTATCCAAATGATTAAATGGGCTGGACCCTCCTCAGCCGCTATTACCATTCACCAACAGGGCCGAACCATCCCCCAAACACTTTCGATGCCTTCTCTAAGCACTCGTGTCTGCCCCCTAAGCACGGGCGGGTTTTAATTGCTCTGTCATTCAATTACATTTTTTTTTCATCTATACGCAATCATCGTCAGCTTTTATCGGAATGTTTCCAAAAGTTATCAGTTTGAGATAATCACCGAAGGATGGTTTCATGTGTATTTGGTGGCTATTTCGAGCAGTTTTTGGACACTTTGGTAACGGGCATGCAGACAAACAGACGGGTAGACAAATGAACAACGAGGAAGACTATCGCTCTCGTCGCTACGTGGAGTAGAGCGATAATAATCAGATAAATAATAGGTAAGTAAATAGATAAATGAGTTAGTTTTTTTCTAGTTACATCTTTGTAAAGAACTGCGGCTCTTAAAAGTCTTTTTTACTGAATTCTAAGTGAGATGGACAAAGGCTTGTCGCACTTTGTCACAATGTAAGATCCCTTTACAATCTTCTAAACACATTATTTCAGGAGCGATGGCCAACCTGCCGCCCTCGTTCACCGCCGACATGAACCTGCACGTGGTGAGCGAGAGCACGCCGGTGGGCGCCGCGATCTACACGCTCAAGGGTTCAGACCCAGAGGGGGGCCCTGTCGCGTTCGGCCTCAGCGGGACGGATCGGCTGCGAGTTGACCCCACCAGCGGCGTCGTCACCATCGTGCGCCCGCTAGACAGAGAGGTGAGTGGTTGTTAAGGGCGTCCACAGAAAGCCCCCTATTAAAATTACAACAGAGGGCGTTTCAAAAGAGCGTACCAAAACAAGAACTTGCAAGGGTCTCCTTAAAAACTTTGCATTTATGTGTATAGGTTCTCATTAACAACAATATTTTTAAGAATTGATTTTGAGAGTATTGGGTCCTACACTGGGAAGACATGATGAGGCACCCTCGGATCCTTTCCCCCTTGATGGCGCAATTTAGGGTTTACTATTGGAAAACGAGGGAGGCCCCAAACTGGTATATAAAGACAGTAACTTTAATTCCCATATGTGATAATAGATGATACTTCTTGGCCCTACCTGTATAATTTTACCTAGAGCTCAAGAGAAGTATTTGCCCTCGGACTTGAGAGACGACCTGAATTTGGCTATCTTGCTCAGGGAAATGGGTGTGTATACTGTTAAGATCGGATTTTTTATCAAAGAAACCCTTGCTAACTGTGAGGCCCTAAGATGTAGTGTATTTAGCTATGTCAAGTAGTGAAGATAGTTGTGTCCCTCTGGTGTATGCCTACAGCGGGCTTTGGGTCGCGGAGAAAGCATTGTGTGTGTTCCACTTTTACGGAAATGCTGCATGCCTTCAGTTTCCTTCGGTGTCTCCTAAAAAAATTATCCTCAGAAGTCCTTACCAGTGTGTGAAGGAAACTGATGTGTCCGAGTTGTCTGATTGATTGATTGATTGATTTAAATTAGGCGCCGCAACATCGAGTTGTCTGAAACGGCACCGCACTACTTCTTTTGTGTTTCCAGAAAAACGACACCCTACGCCTGGTGGTAACGGTGGAGGACGAGGTGTCTGGCGCCAACAACAACGTGGTGCGGGTACCCGTGTCCCTCATTGTGCTCGACGACAACGACAACCCGCCCAAGTTCCTACAGGTACGTAAATGGGTTTCAAGATCGAGCCACTTGGAGCTTGCATAGGACTTTACATATGGGTCGTATTAAAAGACATTTCGCCGCCCAAGAATACATATTTGACAAGGCTTTCGTAAGAGTTGTGGGCATTTCCAGTTGTAGTTTTATGCCCTAGTGGTAGTTTGACCCTTCATCTGTACCGTGAACCTGAAGAAACACTTATTAGAACCCGACTGACCCCTTCTTTGACCTTTAGAAATAGCTGATGTGAGAAGCGGACGTGTCTTATAATACCGACCATAACACCCCAATGCATTGACTGATTGATAGTTTATTGTGAAAAGTACACAACAAAGGAAAACACTACCAAATGCCCTAAAACACCCTAAAATTATATAAATGTGGTTTCTAGACTCATTTTTTGTTATGTAATCCCTCTTACTATACTTTCCCCAACTTGATCATCATTTAAGGTAGATGTAGACGTAAGTAAATATCAATAGAAACTCAGACGAAATTGAACTGCCAATCAATAGCATCAGCTGGAGGTATGAATCAGGAAGGTATACGGACACAACCGGAAGCATGCGAGGGTAAGTTATTGACAAGGGACGACACAGCCACCACACCCCCGCCCCGATTCACACCCATCCCTGCCACATCTTTCTCACACACCACCACCCATCACGCTCACCCTCCTCCCCCTTCCCTTCCGTCCTTGGGCCAGTTCGACAGTCCAACAGAGTCATTGTAAGCGCCCAAACCAAACTATAATATCCACAATGATCTATTTTTTCTTCGCAATACCAGAGACTAAAGAGACTTCCAGTGTGGTCTGCTAAAATTTAATCCTATTTATATCAATCGCAAACACAATACAAGGAATTTTCGTAGTATTTTGTGTTTGGTTGGGGAGCTTACAAACTTGCTGTACTGTAAAACTGGCCCCTTGTCACGCTACGTACACCCCATCTAGCACCCCACTGTCCCCTCGACCACGCCCCTCACACCCTCATTATCCCTCCCCCTCCCTGTCACACCCCGTCAACTTATCAGATACTGCCTTTCCCACCATCACAGTATGTCCCTCCCTCCCCCTCCCTCTCCTCATCTCGACTCGTGAATGCGTCGGCTTCATGGTGTCGATACTCAGGACTCCTGTTTCGTGGAGGCTGAATAGTGAAGTTGTTTGTCTCCACGATCTTACACCAGTTAGAGCTTCAGCTGGAAACTGTGATTAATATTATATCTTTCTTCTTCTTTTCGATTAAAGTCCTTATTTTCTTTTATAGTGCTGGGCCTTTGTCGTCTCGATATTGAGATATCGAGACGGCAATGGCTGGGCGGGCTGAGTCACTCCTACACTTGTCGATCGTGTACCTACTCTATCCTCTCATTGTTCATCCTTCTCATGTCTTGCTCCACACCTGTCTCCAGGTCTTCTTCGATCATTCATCTGATCTCCTCCCTTCTACCACCACCTCCGCAGCTCTTCTTATGTGTTGAGGCTTCAAAACATTGCAGATTTTTGTCAAACAACATGAACAGTAACTTTCCCTAGAGCTTTTAATAGCCCATTCCCTCTTTTGTTACTTTTTTTCATTTGCCTTTAATTAAAATACACACTTCGAGGTCTCCATTGATGGGAGATTCATTGGCACTGAATGTAGTGAGCTTCAAGACAGAGAATCGTAACACAAACCGATAGTAGAATATAAGACATATTTAAAAGAGCATTGAAAAGGCTCGTATGTAATGATCCTCAGTGTTACCAAGTGTTTCTTTAATCAGTTTAGTAGCAGTAGTAGTATATAGTAGTAGCAGTAGTAGTAGTAGTAGTAGTAGTAGTACCGTAGTAATAGTAGTAGTATATGGTGGTGGTGGTGATGGAAGTAGATGTGGTGTATGTGGTGGTGGTGGTGGTAGAAGATTAGGAAGAGGAGAGGAAGTAGATTTGCAGTAGGCTAGTAGTAGTGGTGGTGCTGGTGATGGAAGTAGTAGTAGTAGTAGTAGTAGTAGAAGTAGTAATAGTAGTAGTTGTATATAATTCGATTTCGATACATTTCAGACGCCGTATGAGACAATGGTGGGCGAGGACAGCGCCGTGGGCAGCACCGTGTTGCCTGGGATACGGCTTGTCGACGAGGACCAAGTGGGAGACAACATCCAGGTGGAGTGTGCCCCCATTGAGCAGGTGAGATATTATTAACACCGATATTCGGAGCACAGACACTATGCTGCAAACTAGACGGTCTTTCCCTAGCTTCAAATGGACACTGTGACGTTTGTATTAATTATTTGCATATCAGCCTCAGTGAGTGTGTTCAGCTCAGGTCACAGGTGAAGCCCCTGCGTCAGTCCACAGGTAAGGTGCATGGGAGTCCCCGTGAATCAGCTCTACCCCAGGTGAGTCAGGCGGCTCAGGCCTCAGGTTAGTCATTCTAAGTGGGTGCATAATCAGGGGATGATTTGTCTTTGTCTGCACGCCTCCAGTTCACTTCATGTAGCCAAATCATATTCTGACCGCATGTACTTTTTTTTCCGGATACACCGTAAGTAGACATGGCACTATACACTGGCCGTTAACACTATGAGACCCATAAGAAATAACTGTGTGGGGAACTACCCAGATGATATAAATAATGGCCTATAAAAATAATCATTGTACTTTGTCAGTGAAATGGTCAGTCCATGGTTAAGTCCTGTACGTCAAACTGTCAAATCCCAGTTGAGTTATGGGAGTCAGGCCACTGGTGTGGTCAGAATAGCAATCTAGAACTCATTGAAATGTATTCCATAAATCATTAAGTCTTGGGTTTCATTGAATATTACTTCAAAGATTACTGGGAAAAAACAGGAGATGGATGAATGCTGCAAGAATGAATCAAGCCTCTGTGCTGAGTGGAGTGAGTAAGCAAGATGTGTTATAAGTTATTGTCTCTCTCTTTGATCATTGAAATTTTCATCCAAGATCTCCCTTCCCATATCTGTTTTAACTTGCTTGTACAATACAGGTGTATTTTATAATGATATACTTCAGCCTTTTTGTTCAGACCCTTCCTTTTCCCTAGATTTCTGATTTCCCAACGCTATTCTTATACCTTTCATCCTCTCCTAAACATTTCATCATGTCATTCACTACATCACTATATATATTACTATGGAGTCTTCTCATCCTCCTTTCCTTCCTTTTCCTAATCCCTACAGGGTGATGATGTCTGTGACGTTTTCAACATCAAGATCAATCAGGCTTCGGCTCGTAAGTTCTCCGGGAGTTTGGTGCTGCGAAGACCCCTCGAGTATGCCTCCCACAGCCTTTACCAGTTCAAGCTCATTGCTACAGTAAGATCCCATTTTCCTATTTTCATGAGTGAAGAACATAGTGCAAAAGAAAAATTTATTTAATAAATGGGTGGCCTTTTCTTTTTCTGAATTTGGAAAAGCATGGAATTAGAAAAACAAGATAGTTTGATCAAGTGGAACAAAATCATAAGGGAAGATGGGGAAAGCTTTAGTTTCATCCTAACACTATTTGTTGCTATGTGCTTTTATAAATGACTATATTTTGTGTGGAACATAAAGATGTGTCAAATGTACAGCCTATATTTTTAGCACTAGTGAATATTGTAATGAATTAAGGTATCCAGGAGCCAGATGCAAAGATAGTGAACTTCATCCACCAGTGGCCAATGCTCTACAGTCTACACTAAAGGATTCTGGTTTCCATCATGACTAAACATTGTGATAAATGATGTTTCTGAACAGGGATCCAAAAAAGCAGTGTAAAAAAAAACTCATTGATTTGAAACTCCTTGCCATGCAGGATGGTGGTCAGATGTCAAGTGTCGGGGTGGTGGTGCGGGTCAGGGACGTACAGAACACTCCTCCGGTGTTCTCTGGCTCCCTCACTGGTATCGTGAAGGAAGATGACCCCATTGGCACCAAGATCATGACCTTGCATGCTGCTGATGGTGATGTGGGTGCCCCAAGACCAGTCAAGTACCAGCTGATGACTAGTGAGTTCTTCTGGCTCCTCGTATTCCATAACTTTCCACCATTTTTATATATCTCGGTGTTTGCTTATGTCATGGATAATCTTTTGTTTGCAAAGGATTTAGGTGCTATCATTTTTATGTGATTGCTTTTCTGATCCTCATCTCTCTTATATTATGAATGTGTTCCCTTCAGGGCTCTTGTCCATGCATTTTTTTGTTTATATTACACTTAGATTTGCATTTCTTTGATTATGCAAGCTCCTATTGTCATGTTATAATTTTATGTTTGTTCCCCTTATTTCTGTCTTATCAATGTGTTTTAATTTATCCTTTTTTTTTTACTTTTCACATTTTTCATTCATGTATCCACAGAGTTTTACTTTCGTAAAACACATACCTTGCACACCACAGTTCAGACACCTCAGCTCTTCTATGCCACTGCTCATACACTCCATGGGCCTTACACTTCATAGCCTTCACACTACAATCCCTTCACCTCACTGGCACACACACAACCACCACTGTCCATGCATCTCTGATTATGCATTTTGTTTTCCTAGACACCTTGGACTTCTTCACACTGGATCCTAAGTCTGGTGAGCTGCGCACTGCTAAGCCACTAGACAGAGATGCTCTTCAGGTGCCTGATGGAGTGGTGAAGCTCAAAGTGAAGGTGAGAGGTGGAGGATGGGTAGAGTTCAGATAACTAGGTATATATGTACATGGAAAATACATACTCAAACAGCATGCAGTTTTCTGTTGATGGGTCATTCAGTAATGTTGCTACATATACAAATTTATAACAAAATAGAGACATATGTTGTGAACTTCTTTTGTTGATGTGCAATGATCAATAAACTCCTTATGACTCATTCTCTCAGCCCTAAACATAAATATGTATAAAGAAACTGGTTCATCCTCCCCTTTTCAGGCTTATGAAACAGAGAGGGGTCTGGCAGTGGGCTCAGCTGATACAGAGACGGAGGTGGAAGTGACCATCACCATCATTGATGTCAACGATGAGCCACCGACCTTTAACAAGCGAGAGTACCGGGCATCTGTGCCTGAGAATGTGCCAGATGGGACACCACTTCCTAATTTGGATATGTTTGTCCAGGATCGTGATGTTGTGAGTGTCACAGCAAACCAGTATTTTTGTCTTTTCAGTGTTCATAATATAACCATCATTATCATCATCATGACTGACCCATTTCTCAGAAGCAGGGTAAAAAGTTATTCCGAAAGTATGCTTGAAGATGAATATGAAGAACACAAAATTAATGTTTGATAATCAGTTGGCAGGATGACAAATAATAGTCAGTAATGAAATGCTTGAAAGTGTAGAGAAATGCACATAGTATGTAGGATGAACATTTAGTGCAAACCCCATAAAAAAAATATAAAAAAATTGAATAAGAATGGGATGGAGTACTTTTAGTAAACATTTATTTTAAAAATAGGTAAAACTTGGTGCCTTAAAATATTTAGAGAAAACCTAAGTGCACAAAGAGGAATGGGGAGAAAAATGCGGAATATAACATTGGAGGGACAAGAAATGAGCATTATGGATTAATTTGAAGATATTTGAGTAACTCTTAAAATTAAGAAAGGGACTTAGGCAGGTCATATCATGCATAGAATCAGTGACAGATAGACAACTAGGGTAAAGGAATGGCAACCCAAAATTTGTAGATATCAGGGCAGATGGAGGATCAGGTGAAGAAATGAAAATACAATGTAGAGCATTTGCCAAAGTAAGATGGAATTCACTGACATGAGACAGAGAGGAAAGCATTCGAAAAGGCCTTCATTGTACAGTGGACTAATAATGGCGGAAGATGATTATGATAGTTTTCCAATGTTTTTCTTTCAGGGGTTCTTTTCAGTCTTCAGCCTCCGTTTGGTGGATTCTTCAGGAATATTCAGCGTTGAACCACAAGTTGCTTCTGGGTCCTCATCTGTCAGCATCAGAGTTGCCAAGGGTCCTTTGGACTTTGAAAATCCCAACCAGCGCAAGTTTCTCCTTCAGGTGAGTCCTTAGACAAGGTACAGACTGAGGAAGTGTGGTGGTTGTTGTTGTTGTTCAAAGATTGATCCCTCCCTATAGAAGGGAGTAAAGGCTTTTGCCAATTGCAGCTCGTAGCAGGGTGTCGACAGACCGATTCCATTGGCTGACGTCAGCCGAGCCGACCAAGTCGGTCTGTCGATGAGGACTGGCATGTCTCTGAAGTGTAGTGGTATTAACCTCATGTTTATATCTTCATGCCCAGTACAGATTCATGTAGTTATATTATATGTACGTATATGATTATATCATAGCCTATGAGGTCCAAGTGTGATAGCAAAAGCCAGTCAGGATTTGCCATGGCCAACATTTGGAGAGTTTGAGGAATCAGATTTAAAAAGTAAGATTACTAAGAACTTTTTAATCACTTCAGGTTATAGCTGAGGAGACACTAACCAATCCACGCTTGTCATCCACTGCTACTGTTGTTGTCTCTGTCACTGACACCAATGACAACCCACCAAAATTTGACCAGGAAGCATACACAGCCCTTGTGTCTGAGACGGCCAATCCTGGCACTGTTGTCACCACCATTGCAGCCACTGATCGTGACACTGGGATGTTTGGCACAGATGGAATCAAGTATTCCCTCTTTGGCAATGGAGCAGAGAAGTAAGTGCCAATAAAAGTGTGAACTTATTTTTTTATATCCTTTTTCTCTTTCGCCTCATAGATATTTCATGCATCCACTGATTCTCTCCTCCATTTCTTTTCCTTTATAAAGGTTTGACGTGGATGCCACCACAGGCGTAATCACTGTGGCCTTCTGTGACACACCAGGCCACGGCAACTGTCTGGACTATGAAGAGCGACCCACCTACTTCCTCTCCTATCAGGTATATCTAGGATATGTTTCAGTAGTACTTTTTTGTCAACTTACTAGGCCAAACCAGTTGCTAAAATTAATCAAAGAAAAAAACAGCAAATGATGCAAGAAAGAATCTTTTTTCAAATATACTAAATTTAGTTGTATACTATCCAGCAATCCATTTGAAGCACAACCAATCAACTAAATATATATATGATGCCCTGTCCTCTCATGGAAATCCTCAAGGGGTTGGTCATCGCAAAAAAGTCTCTGATTTTCCCGTTCTGGCACTCCTCCACACATTCAATCTCTTGCCTAACACCTCTCTAATATTAATCCACTCTATTGATCCATTTTACTGGTGGACTCTCCCTGATAACATTTCCTTCAATCTTGCTCTCATTCACTCTCTTCACAAAATCATTCTTATTCATTTCTGTAATAAGTCCAAAGTTCCAAACCATCATCATGCTTCACCCATTCAGCCACGCCACAACTCACTTTCTCACCGTCACACACACACCAAAACTCTCATACACATACTTTTCACTTATCCATCTTATCTTGACAAACTACATGCTCCTCGTACACTAATGTTTATTTCCACTGTTTTTTTTATTATTGCTAATCTACATTCCACATTCATGTCTCTGAGGACACAACATATAACTAAGTTGGAAGGATATATTCTGTTTCTTATACCCTTCTTACCTCCCATACTCACATTTCTTCCCTTAATTACCCTCTTCTACACACCTATTAAATATTTGCCCTTCACTCCTGTCTCCTTTACATCCCCCTCCATGCTCTCATACTTACATAGAACCATCCTTAAATATTTGTATTCGGTCACTTTCTCCTTCTCTTGCCACAGCCAATTTTACACTATGTCTTACTCCCTGCCTTACCTGTATGGCTTTGCAAAATCAGCGGTCTTTTCTCTCATCCTTTCAAATACCATAACCTTACTCTTGCCTACAATGACTTTCAGCTCTCTTCTCTTACATACAGATTCATCTACAGTCCTCTGCAATATCCTTTGATTTTCTGCCAACAACATTATTATCTGCAAATAGGCCTCTCACCAAAGATTGCTCAGTATACCTTATATCCTTTGTTGCACCTAAATTTCTTACTCTGGCTTTCATTACTGTCATAGAGTCATCCATGTAAGTAATGAACAGCCATGGTGATATCACACATCCCTGTCTAACAGCCACACCAACACCAAAACTCTACTCAGCTACCAATTCATTTACACAGAGGCACTCATATCATTTAAAAAAAGACCTGACCCTTTCTAATAGACACCCTCTCATGCCATTTATTCTTTGGACATTTCATGAACCCTTTCTCTCAACTCTGTCAAAAGCCTTCTCCTGTTCCATCAATGCAGTAATCAGCTCATATGAAACTTTTCTATTCATCCCACCTGGCATACTGAGTAAGCTTATTCCCCTATACCTGTTACAATAATCTCCACTCCCTTTTCCTTTGTATAGCAGCACAGTGATGACTTCTGGCCCCTCTCCCTACCACACACTTATTCATAACCAATTCAGAAAGTCTTCCATTCATTTTTTTTAACAACCCATCAAACACTCAAGTGAATATGCACTCCCTACTTTAGAACAAATACTGTACCACATTACACCTTTATATTGTCATTCTTGGATTGTGATCAGTTTTGACAAGAGAAAAGCCTCATGGCTGGCAGTCTATCAGAACACTTTGTGCTTGTGTTTGTGTTTATGGTATGTATTAACCTCTAATCCCTCCACAAAGGCTGTAGACAATGGAGGGGAAGGCCACACAACAGTGGTCCCGGTGAGGATCTCTCTGGAGGACAGCAATGACAACCCACCCAAGTTCTCCCGACAGCAGTTCCGTGCAGTAATTGATGAGGGTGCCTCAGACTTCGACCCACCACTTACAGTGATGGTATGGCAGCAGTGTCTCCATGTAATACCATCTTAGTGGACTGTCATTTGGAATTTGGAATTCAGTGGTTCCTTTGTAGAACTGTATTGCATTTGTAGTGCATATGAAATGTTTGTGTTTATGATTTCTGCAATATATTACCCCTAAGTCTTCTGTACTAATGCTATCTTCCCTAGAGCTTTCCCTCTTTTTATACATTTCATAACTCTTACTGCCAAGATTTCTTTAATATCTATTGGTAACCTACGGCAAAGTGTGCCTTTTCTGGCTTTATAGTTTTCTGCCAAAGATTAAGGTTCTAGGTATTTTTTTCATCCTTAGCAGCTATGAATAGTTGCCCATTCTATTGTGCTAATATATATTGATCTCTCCATGCTGTGCCCTATCAGGCTGAAGATCCAGATGCCACCTCCAGTGTAGTGTACAGTCTGGTGGGTGGTGACCCCACAGGACTCTTCACCATTGATCCCAACACTGGCAGAGTCAGAGTGGCCAATGAGTCTGGCCTTGATATGTCAGACTTGAAGACTGATCACATCATTCTCACAGTTGAGGTAAATTTATGCTTTGCTAGTTTAATCACTTATAACACCTAATTTAGATATTTTGCCTAGAATTTCCTTTTTCATTCTATATGGTATTATTTGTAGAAATTCAAAATAATCACAATGTTTAATATGATTTTTTTTTTTCCTCTCTCCCCCCCTCATGTTGCCATGATGGTGTTCTTTAGGCCAGTGATGGTACAGGTTCTCACACTGCCAACGTAAGAGTTTCGGTAAGGGATGCCAACAACAATATTCCCATCTTCAGCAAGAAGGAGTATGTGGCAGCCGTCCAAGAAAATTCTGCTACAGGTGTGTACATGTTCCCTGGCTCCTGATCCATTTTGTCATTACATTAAAGGTGTCCAGCTCAAGCTCTCAGATCACATGACCAGAAGGCATGTGACAGACAAGTTAGTGATCACATAGTTTATGGTACACAATTGAAAAAAAAACTGCAGGAATTATTTAAGATGAAATTACTTCTTGCATGGTACTACACAGATACTTAATAAATTGGATAGAAGCTGCAGATACATTACCATTCTTAAGCTGTAAGCATCACAATCGTGTATCATTGTCAACATAATTGTCAATATCATCAGCTTATTTCCTGAAATGCATGATAATAAGGTCTAGTAAGCCCTGAGGAGCAGAAAATAAGTATACAATATTAAAGGGTGAAATGGGCTTAATAATCCTAACACATTGATCACCAACCTTCATCCATATAGTATTACTGTCCCTCAACAGTATATATGAAGCATCACTTCTTATCCCCTAACTCTCCTTTCTCTTGTCAGGGAGTGTGGTGGAGCAAGTGTCAGCCAGTGATGCAGACACAGGAGAAAATGCCGTCATTTCATACCGCATTCAGCGTGGTGGATATGATGACTTCGCCATTGATCATGAAACAGGAGTAATCACTGTTGCCAGGAAGCTTGACTTTGATAGAAGACAAAGCTATGACATTGAAATTTTAGCAACTGATGGAGGTATGGTCATTTTTTTGTGTGTGTGTTGGTCTGCCTCACATTCTGTATGTAGTTACTATGATAATATTAATATCATGATTGTTTTTCTTTTCTTTTTTTCAGCAAGCATTGGTTTCTGAAATTATTATTTTTCATTTCCCTCAGGCTTACCTCAGCAGACCTCCACTGCTTCGCTTACTGTCAGTGTCATTGACAATAATGACAAGAACCCATACTTCACTCCCACCACACAGCGCTCACAGGTGGGTCAGCCTTCTTTGCTTGTAAATCTTGTTGTCCTTGACCTTATCTTTTTTTAACTGTAACAGTTTTCTTGATTCTTAGCCAGTGGCTCCCTTCTAGTGTTTTTAATAAAGTTATTGTGATGATAATCCTACTATATAATGTAAAAATAGTAATGAAACAAATCACAAAGATCTCCATCATCTGCGATATAAATTTGTTGTGTATAATAGGGCATTATCAGTCAACTCATCATCTTAAATGACTGACATTACCAAGAGGGCTCCCTAAATCCTCTCACCCCTCTAAACCCCCTCATTAGTTTTAGAACAAATTGTTCTCCTCTCTTATCTCAACCTAAACCCCCCTTGCATGATGGAAACTCCCTTCTAAGCCTACCCTATGAAAACAAATCCTAGAGCTGTCACTGCTAAATAATGTTACACTACAGTTTATATCACTCAGTTCCTCTTCTCTCCCTCCCTCCTTTCAGGTTTCAGAAGATGTGGAACCCGGTACTACATTCTACACATTGGCTGCTCAGGACCCAGATGTGGCCGGTGAAGGTGCACTTGTATTTGGAGCAGAACCACCAGTGTCAGCAGTGAACAGTGATGGCCGCCTGGTGGAGGGTCCACAGCTGGAAGAACTTGCAGTGAGTGGCTTGAGACAGGAATCTTGACTATATTAGCTGCAGATCTCAATTGTGGTGAGGAAAAGACACTGGGAGAAGGTGGCTATTGTACTAGTTACCATTAGTTTCCCAGTACACCATTTCTTTATGATGGAGAAAATGTTTGTTTTCATGCAAAGAATGCATAGGTTCAGAAAAAGGAGTTTACTGCACTGCATGTTACTGCAGCTCTTGTTTTTGTATTTCAAACCTATCGTGGACAAGTCTCTCTCTGGACGCAGGGCATATGGTGGCGTCCACATTACCACCTAGACTTCCCCAGGCACCCATTTAATAACCCACCTGTAGGGAAGGATGAACAGCTGAATAGACTGTGCAAAAGCTTTCTTGGCTCATATTCAGACTGAGAGACAGCATTGTTTGTAGACATGCTAACCCCTACATCACAGAGGCATTGTAGAGCATATATTAAGCATATCAATTAATATTTAACAAAAACAGCATATATTGCTCATTCTTTTCCCATACAGGAAGTGTTTGTGGTGGATCCAGCAACAGGTAATGTGACGGTAACCAAGTCACTGGACCGCACAGTAGCAACAGAAGTGACTCTTGCCGTGACTGTGACAGATGTGTCTGCTACCCCACCTCAGGTGTGTGTGAGGGGGGGAGTGCATGTGTGTGTGTGTGTGTGTGTGTGCATATTTGTTTTTTGTGCGTGTATGTGCGTGTGTGCTTTTGTAATGTAATGTAATGTGCATGTATAAGTACTTATGTTTTTTAGGATGAAAAATGCATAGATAGTCTAGAAGAGGAAGACATAGCAGAAAAATGTGAGGGAGTTTGGATGTAAAATTGGGGTTACTCTGGAAAGTAGGGAGGGTTTGAAATGCGGAATATAACTGATGGGTGACGATGACATTACTAACACCACCATTTCCTCAAGGTTGGGCGAGGGAATCTGGTCATCACCATTGTGGATGTAAATGATTTTCCACCTATGTTCCCACCTCCCTGGAGCCCTGAAAACCCTGTCCTCCTTGTGAAAGTAGCAGAGGAGCTTCCTCTTGGCTCCCTGCTCACCACCATTACAGCCTCTGATGTGGATTCTAACATAGGTAAGTGAGGAGAAAGGGAAATGGATGTGGATTCTAGCATAGGCAAGCATTTATAGGAAGGAAGCTGATATAAATTATCAACATAAGTAAGCACAGAACAAAAGAGTTAGGAAGATTTTCATTCAGTGAAGTAGGGGCTGAGAATGAAGCTGACAGTGATGATTTATATTAAAATATGTAAAATAACAACTTTTATTAGAGAGCACTCTATTAACCCAGTAGCTGCGGTGATCATGTTTCTTAAAAATCTCCTCTAAGCGATTTAATGAGAAAAAATCATCACTCTTGCAAATCATTGTATAATATATATCAATGCATTTGTGATCAGTATATGCATCCTCTATTTTGAGTGGTTTATGTCAAGCAAAACTGGTATGCCGTAAAGCTACAAATTTGTCCCGTCACTGGTATCGGGTTAATAAAGCATTAAAGAAGAAATTACTGAAATATATAAGGTAAAATATGATTGAAATTCACATTTACAGAACATAATATATAACCTGCAGCATAGAATTTATAAGTAAACAAAAAAAAGTAATATGATTCAGTCAATGGGGGCGAACGCCCAGGGGGTGCCTCGCTTTGGCCATCCTAAGACACCAAACCCAGGGATTCCTCCAGACAAGTCTCCATGCTGGCCCCCTTACCATCCTAAGTACTTCATGGCAGGATCTATTGACTTGCCTAAACCACAAACTCTATGGGCATCCCCTTGGCTCTTCCTTTCAGAGTTGTCTCATGTAGAAACAACCTGGTGAGCAGGGTCAGCTTCTAGGTAGTGTGCCACATGCCCATATAGCCGGAGTTGCCGTTGACAGACTATGCAGGTAATACCTAGGCCTCCAATCAGTCTCACAAAGTAATCACCAGTTTGACAGTCATTCCAGCAATATCCTATGATTCTGTGCAGGCACTTACCAAAGGCATCACTCTGCCTCTTCAAGTCACTCTTCAGTTTCTATGTCTCACAACCAGAGAGTAAGACAGGGGGCACAAGTGACTTGAAGACCCAGATCTTTATCCTCCTGCATAGGTATTGACAGTGCTATATACTAGAGCTAAGCAGGTCCATAACACCTCTTGAGATTGACATAGGCTGCAAGCATCCCCTGTTGAAACTCTCTCTACCAGTACACAAAGCACTAGGAAACAGTCACTTTTCAACTTACCAGGCATGAACCTGGACCACTCAGGCCTCTGCAGCTTCAGCAGATAGTTGCAAACTTTCTTTTTATTAATTATTTATTTTTATTTTATTTTTTTTATTTTTTATTTTTTTTATTTATTTATTTATTTTTTATTTATTATTATTTATTTATTTATTTATTTATTTATTTATTTATTTATTTATTTATATATATATATATATATATATATATATATATATATATATATATATATATATATATATATATATATATATATATATATATATATTTTTTTTTTTTTTTATTTTTTTGGCCTTTGACACTGGTAGGCTTTCTTGGTGGGTCCTGATGGTCGGCCCCAGCCCGTATGGTGCAGGCAAGTGTTTATAGCGGTACCATCTTGCTTGGCTCATGCTGCCCCCCTTAGCTCATCTTTTATCGTTTCTTTTAGAGAGAGAATCTAGAGTCCAGGTTGATTGGTAGTCTTCAGGACAGCATGTGGATAGTCTTAGGCCACTCGATGGTGACTGAAAAATCCCAGCCTGTGGCAGTGGGCTGGATGCAAACCCGCATCTTCCTGGATGTGGTGCTGGCACACTAACCACTCTGCCACTGCCCATGCATGAGCAATAGATGACAAGCACCTAACCTGGCACACTAAGCAGTGTAATACCACTGTAGTTGCAATTCTGACAATCCCCTTTCCCCATCTAGATAGGAATGACCAGCCCCTGTTTCTAGTAAGGAGGAATGGTATACCAGATTGCCGTACTGCAGTGAAGACTGCACGCAACCCATGGATCATGGTCACACCTCTAGCTTTGAGCAGCTCCACACTGGTGTTGCAAATACCAGCTGCCTTACCACCCCTCAACCTTATCATAGCCTCTCTGACCTCATCAAGAGAAGGTGGGCTTTTGTCATTGTGTGGATCAGCATCTACCATGTGCAACTGCACAAAGTAGTCAACCCAACAAGCCCTCTTTCTATCCATATCTGACACAAGGCAACCAACTGCTGTTCAAATAGCACTCAGGAGGCTTGAAGCAAAGCTCCTCCGAGGCAAAACCACTTCTAGATCTCAAGAGCTCTCTACTGCACCCGTTTGCTACTTAAAGAGCTCACATTTGAAGATTCTACAGGGTCCTCAAGGGTTCTGAGCACATTTTTGATTTGAGACTGTTACTGCAGACTCATGAGCACATGCCAAGTCTTTCAGTGTCTCAAGATGAAACACAGTATGATTACATCTCAAGAGTCCTCTTGACTTGATATAAACCTTGAGTGTTGCAACATGCCTATGATCAGTTGTAAATAACTCAGCACTCTAGAAAACACTGCAGTTTTAAGTCTGCTAGACATCCACCACATTATGCTGACTGAAAGAGATTTTATTACTGTTTCAGCTCTGTGATGCTCATTTGTTAAGTTTTGATTGGCTGATGTTTTCAGGAAATGTTATCAAAAATATTAATCATTTATATTTCTCAACCCATCACCTAAAAAGGGGGATACTCACTCAGCGAACCATCAGAGCACTTTTCCCTTGACAATGCAACTGGAGTGATTACTGTCAAGGCACGGCTCGACTATGAAACTCAGCCAGAATTGAACTTTGTGGTCGTGGCGCATGACACTGGCGTCCCCCTGCTCTCAGCCTCCACCACCATTGTTGTTCAGGTGAGGTTCGAGATTCATTGCAATCATACAAAGGTTATACTTATGTTCACAAAAAAATTGCTGGTAGTAATCTGATACACCTACTCCAAAGCCTATAGATTATATTTATGAAAGTATGTCCATACATCATATCTACACGATCTTCTTTTTTATTTAGCTTTACATCATGTTGAGAAATGCATTTTCAATAACTTTCAAAAAATTTCTATCCATATTACTTCTTTGGATGAAAAGTTCCATTGCAACAAAATTTAATATGATTCTCTGTTATACAGCTGGACAATATCAACGATGAGGAGCCAGTGTTTGGCTCACCCATATATGATGCTGAGGTGCTGGAGAACTCACCCGCTGGCACACCCATCATTAATGTGACGGCCGTCGATGCTGACAAGGGAATGTTTGGTGTTGTTACCTACTCACTTGCAGGTCTGTGTTTCTCAGTGTTTCATTATTTTGACTACACAATTACTTTACAATTGGCCTTAAGTATACTTATTCACATATCTGGGTCTCTGTTCACTTTGCTTTTTCTCCATATCTTTGTTTTTTCCCCCACTGCCTTATAGGTTCATGTATTGCTGTTCATGGTGCTTTAATGTTTTATAACTCTGCTGATATCATTGTACGATGTCAGTCATGCATTTGCTTACAGCCATGGACTTTCTCAAGTTGTTTTGTCCAGTTGCTCTCTCACTGACTTTGTTTGCTATTGTCATCACGTCTGTTGTATTCACCCTGCTGAGCTGTTCACTTGATGTCTTCATGTGTTGTGTGATGTCTTCATGGGTTGTGCTTGTTACTGCAAGTATAATTTTTATATTACTTTGTAGTTTGTAACCAGAAATAATTCAGTGCTTCAATAACAAAGAAAGTGTAACATTTTCATTTCCATTTAATTTCTAAGCAAAATCTGAGTTTATGCAACTCTATAAAGGAGCCTCTGCACTTTGTTATATAAAAATTAAGGCAGGTAAACATTAATGCCTGCTTATTAGAAATATATTCAAAGAAGTAAATTCTCTTGATCATGAACATTAAACATCCTACCATATCCTTCCAACAGGTGATCACCATGAGTACTTTGCCATTGATGCTAATGGTCAGGTGACAGTGCAAAATGGTGCCTTGCTGGATCGAGAGGCATTGGCATCTGTGGTGTTGCGAGTCGTAGCTACAGACAAGGCACCAGAAAACAACCGCCACCAGTCATCTATTCCGGTGGGTTGGTCAATTAGCTTATATATTTGTGACTTCCTCCCTCTTGTTTTATAGTAGGTGTTCTGGTGTCTGCTCCTTAGGACTCCCTCAAGGCCGCCACAGCAATGGAGTCTGTTTCTCTCTACTCGTATTCAGCCTCTTTCCTTGTATCATCCAGCGATCTCATTGTTCCATCTTGCCTATCCCTAGGATATCATGTATATACACTTTAACGGTTTAACAGTTCCCCAAATCATTGTAAATTATACTAATCTTGTGTTTTCCAGCTCCACATCACCATTGTTGACACCAATGACCATGCCCCAGTCTTCAGCCAAGTCTCCTACTCGGCCAGTGTTGTAGAGAACCTTCCCCTTGACCCCCCGGCACCCATCATGCAGGTCACGGCCCATGATAAAGATGAGGGACTCAATGCCCTTGTTAGGTACGACATCACAGAGGGAAATGAACAAGGTCTGTATCTTCAAATGTGATAAGTTATTATTTCCTGTCTTTATCATTATTATCATCAGCAGCAGCAGCATATTTATCATTGTCATCATCATTGGCAGCAGTAGCATAACCTGCAAAGGCATTTGTAATTTAAACTATTAATTTATAACATAATGCATTAGAGTGGTTCAAAATATGCTGTGTTGTCATCTCACTGATAAATATATAGTGCTGTTTGAACTTCTAATGTAGATCTTGCTCATATTCATCTCCCTTCTAAGTTCCAATGTCCACCTTACTTTCTTCTGCATTTTAGTCTGAACCTCTCATATCCATTATACTAGTATCAGAGAAGTATATTGACAATTATTCATGACTGCAATGAATTCTCTTTTCTTTAATTATGTTTTCCCTCTTAATTAATATGCATAAGTAGTATTCAAAATGTGCTGTTTAAGGGTTCAGTTAATGCAACTGCACTAAGGGGCAAATATTGTTTATATTAATCTGCTTACCACAATACCTGCACTGACTCTGCCCAAGGGGACTGACTCTGCCACTATTTTTAACAAATTCAACATCAAGCAGATTTAATTCTTCCATAGAGTCTGGATTCTAGTGTGGTTAGTTTCATTGGCCAACTGGCCACACTCATGAGCTAAGAGGATACATAATGATGTGGTCATTTCCATTTTCTTGGTTGTAATTTTGATCTAATCCATAGGAGCCTTCTACCTGGACCCTGAGACAGGTATACTCTACCCAGCCCGGCCACTCCTGGCCAACCCAACCAACTACAACCTTACCATAGTAGCCAGAGATGTAAATGGCACAGGTACATTCTTGAGGGAGTTTGGTAAAATTATGTCTAATGTTGAAATTGAAATAGGGGCTATTAAAATGTGATGCATTGCTGAGGTAGATTAATGTTTTGCACAATTTTGGAACAATGTGGTTTGCAAAGTACACAAAGGATATGGCCATTCTTCCACTGCAACAGGTGAGTACAGTGATGAGACGACAGTGCAGATCACAGTCCTGCCTCAGAACCAACACAAGCCCAAGTTCACCTCACCTGCCCTGCCCAATACCACAGTTAAAGTAGAGGAGGTAAGAGAAAGAGCATCAAGACCCATGTCACGTTAGCCTTTAATGAATCAATACTTGTTAAACAAAAATGTTCTATATTTTTGTATTTCTTGCTATCAGTTTACAGGCAGCACTTAGTAGGCTTTTCTGGTCCTTTCAAACCATGGTCTGTCTCCTTTTACTGTAATAAATAGTAGTGACAATGTAGATATTTTACCATCAAAGTATAAATTTCTACACATAATCAGCCTTTTGTTATTTCTAGAAGCTTTGCAGGTTTATGTACTCCCAATACTTAAAGGTGTATTATGCTGGACTTAAGAAAAAATATCATACATTGCTTACAGGTTCCTTTTTTCTCTTACTTACTGGCACACACCATTTATTTTTTTGTCCCTTTTTTTTTAAGAAAATAAAGAATTGAATTAAAAGAACAGTCATCTGTGAGAAGCTTTGTCAATACATGCACATTACTTTCAATTAACCACATCAAAACATTTTATTCCTTCAGAACTATAGCTCTGCAGTGCAAGAAGTGATCACTGTCAGTGCAGAGGACAAGGACACGGGAGCCAATGGTGAGATACGCTACCACCTGCTAATTGGTGAGCAGGTGTTGCAAGACACAGCAGAGTTCCACCTCAACCCGACTACTGGTCTGCTCACCACCAAGCGTGTTCTTGATAGGGAGGAACAAAATAAGTATGAGGTGAGATAACTCATGATGCTATATATCAGTGAAAATTGCATAACATCAATTTCATTGTAAATATTTTCTGTTGATAAATTAGGTTGTTTTGAAATCTTTAAATCAAGCAAGAGATTAGTGCATATAAGTGTAATCAATGTGTGCTCTATCAGCTTGTGTTGATGGCGAAGGACCAAGGTTCACCGATATCATATGAGACTCTGCGGTTCCTCACTGTGGTGGTGGAGGACCAAAATGACAACCGTCCAATGTTCCCTGTAGACAACATGTCTCAGTCGTATCGCTTCAGCATCCCTGAGAACACTGCAAAACACACACTGATTGGTAGGCAGAAAACTTTTGTACTTTATGACTTTGTTGTATTTCCAGTTTATAAAGCTGAAGTTTACTTTGATTAATCAGAAACATTGATATTGAATTATTATAAATGAGTCACCTCTCTTCCTGTTATTGGGTTTTCTTGCCTCTAGGTTTAAGCCTTTCACCCTGATTAGGGTAAGAAACTTAGACTAAAGTTTCTTGTTTCATACATGTCATTTTAGTCCTCTTGACCAAGTAATACTGACCACTTGTAACTCAGCTGAAATGTTTCAGACTCAAGTAATTGCTGAATATTTGAATATAGGTAATAGATTACATCAGTTAAAGAAAAGCCTGTAAAAAATTTTCCTTCACTCCACATTTCCCAAGACAAATAGATGAATTGATAGAGGAAAGTTGTCACTGACTGCTCACCTCACCTCACCACACCTTCCCTACAGGTCAGCTGGAGGCACATGACCCTGATGATGGCCTCAATGCCAAGATCTTTTACTATTTGGTGTCAGGCAACTCCCATGAGAACTTCTACCTAGACAAGCTGCATGGGAAGGTGTACACGAATGCTGTGCTGGACAGGGAGCAGCGTGAATCCTACACCCTGGTGGTCAAGGCTACTAATGACCCAAATTTTATTATTGACCCTGAGCAAGAGGTTGTGTTTGACTCTGAAGACCCCACACAGGCAGTTGTCTCCATTAGTGTTGAAGATGAGAATGATACACCACCACGCTTCCTCCAGGACTTGTATTATGCTGGTAAGTTTGGAGGTTTTAGTTATAGAGTTTGAATGAGGTGACAAGAAGTTCTGCCTTAGTCAAAATGGTAGTCTTTTTCTTCTCGATCCCAATTAAACCCTCCCTCCCATCCATTTAAGTATGGGGAAAGGATAATGATGATGTGTCTACAAGGCATACTCAGTTGAGTTCTTGCAAAGTTCCCCAAATCCTTGTAAAAGTACCCAAAGTCCCTTGGAACAAAATATTCAGTGAGTATAATTATAAGTCATTGTGAAAAGATAGATGCCACATGTAATATGGTCACTCAGATATGGGGAATTATACTTATTCAGTTATTGTTTGGCAGGTGTATCCCATAAGGCAGAGGTGGACCGCTTTGTAAGGATGTTGAAGGCAGTGGATGATGATGCAGGACTCAATGGGACACTCTCCTACTCCATCAGAGCCTCCAACCTCTTCAGGCCAGGTGAGCAAAGAAAATAAGGATGCTGTTGCTGCTGCCATTCTCTCAGTACCTCTTTCAGATTTTCTTTGCATTTTTTCTTCTTACATCAAAGAATATAAAAAAAATCCACAAAGCACCTGCAAAAGAATGATAGAAGATGCAAGAAGGATAATCAAATTAGGTTGGAGAGGTATCTTGATACTCCCATCTTAAAAGCATTCAAGTCATAGGAAGAAGTAATACAGAAAAAGGCAGTTCCAGAGTTTACCAGTGAGAGGTTAAAGAAAAATTATGCTAGTTAACTCTTGCATTAGGAATTTTGATAGCATGACAGCACAGGGAAGAAAGTCTTGTGCAGGAAGGCCATGGGAGGGCAGAGGGGTGGAGGCATGCAGTTACAAGTTTCATAGCAGTTGGCATGAAAATACTGATAGACTCTAGAAAGGGGGGGCAGCATTGTGGTAGAATTTACGAGGTAGAAGACTGTCATTAAGTGGAGGGGAGTTGATAACACTAAGCCTTTGATTTTACCCTGGCCCAGAGCTGTTTGTGCAGAAATGCATACTCCCATACACAAAGCCCTGTTTTTTTAGTTAACATCATCTTTTTCTCATGAGATGACTGTTTTAAGGGATTGGGTCAGAGTTTAAGATCGGATGCCCTTCCTGACGTTGCATGGGATTCAAACTGTCTTGTCCATACTTTCATGACTTGTTGCTCTAACCCACTAGACCACTGCAGCCCCCATATGGTTAGCATCTGGTAGGGAGAAGAAAAAAATCATGAATCTGGATGCGACAAAATGCTTAACTTCTGACCATGCTATTATTTCTGAATGGGATAAAAGGAACTTTGTGCCCTTCAGTGTCTCAAAAAACTTGTATGTCCACCTGACAACTCAACACATAGTAGTCTTAGTCTGTCCTCTAAAATTTCAACTAGAAACTTCTTATCTCTTTTGAAATCAGCTGCTTTATGTCTGGGCATTCTATTTTCTCCCATTTTTCCCCTCCCATGTAGTTGGCATCTGGGAAAGGGAAAACCTGATTATCTTATTTGTAATTGTTGTCACAGGAAATTTCAATCAAAGCAAAGATAATGATAGTCAAAATTCATTACATCTCTCTTCCTAACAAGCCATCTTTTGAGTGCCATTCATAATTGACTTTTAGATCTGAATTTATGGCCATGCAGGAGGGGCTCAAAGAGAGGTAAAAGGTAAAGCTGGGAGCATACACTACAGCTGTGCATGGCGGCAGTACTCATCTTCGTCCCATTGGCCCTTTGAACTTGTGGTGGGAGAGGATCCATTACCCCAGGGTACAGGGCCAGTGTAACATTCAGGTTACCCCAGTCTACCTTCCCCAGGTTTCCCCAGGTATCCATTTGGTGACCATCCCGAAAGGAAGGATGAACAGCTGGGTGGGCGGCATGCAGACTGCCCAGGCCAGGATTCAAACCCAGGGCCAAAGATTCATAATTAGGGATGCTAACCACTGCACTGCAGAGGCATAAAGAGAGGTAGTGACCCCTAAATCACTTAGTGCATTCATAGTGCAATAAAGCATTGCCTCTTTCAACAGGAGACACCAAAGCCATTGGTTCAATCATTCCATCTCCATTCAACATCTCCCAAGATGGGAAGCTGACTACAGCTTCTCTCATGTCCCAGTACCGTCGCCACCGTTTCTTGCTGCAGCTGCAAGCTAAGGAAGAAGCACCACCACATCGCACTGCCAACTGTAATGTCAATGTGAGTCTCAGCTTGTCTTTGAGGAAATATATTCTATTATTCTAATTATGGGATAAACTCAAAGAAGTTATCTAACCCTGTAATTTAACCATGCTCATTCATGTGTGATGTTAGGCTCAACAGGGAGGGCTATGTTGTGTAATTGAAAGAGAGATAAACCAAAGTTATTATCCAGAGTTCAGTGATGATTAGGCAGATGTATGATCATACATGTGATTTTAATTATTCAATTAATTCATGATATATTTCTCCAAAGTAAAAATGCTTAAATCTGGACTATCTTGACAAGTAAAAAGTAGTTACTATATGGAATGCAAACCCATTAGTTCATAGGACTATTCTGTAGATTGTTTGATAAGTGGTGGTGATTGACACCATGAGACTGGGGAATCCTAATGAGGGTTACTGGCAGGTGTGGGTGTGGGAGCGAAATGACTTAGCGAGGGTTGTGCTGGCTCAGCCACCCGAGGAGGTGGTGAAGCAACAGGAAGAGATTGCTGCTGTGCTGTCCAAGGTGAGTCATTGCTGAGTTGTTGTTTGGTTTAGATTGTTAACTGAATTGTTCACTCCATCCATGTAAGCTTCATTAATTTATTCTCCTAGGAAAAATTAATGTCAACATCAGTCATTTTCATCTTATGGATGTATTTATTAATTTGTTTTATCACCAAAACTTACACTGATGTTATAATACTCAAATGTCAATTAGATGGATGCCTTACATTTCATCTTAATTATTTTTTCTTTTTATATTTTATATATATATATTTTTTTTATATATATATTTTTATATTTTATAAGTGACCTTTTTCCTGACTTAGGTTGCTGAGGGCACAGCTGTGGTGGATGAAATACGTTACCACGTTAACCCTGACAATACTGTCAACAGGGAAAGGTTGGTAGAGACTTACTCTAAAGTATGTTATGGAACATTGTTAGTCATTAATTGATAGTTAAAAAAAAATGTCATATCACACTATTATTAGTTATTAATTTTCAGTCTAGGTAAAGAGGTGCTTGTCAAGCTTCATGCCCTTCCTTACTCCTTTCAGGACAGACATGTTGGTTCACTTGGTGAATCAGACAGACCAAGTAATGCCGGTGCCTCTGGTGCTGCAACGCCTTGACCAGGGTTACTCCACCCTCATCAACAATACCCACACAGCCTTCATCAAGAATATCTACGTGAGTACACCCTCAGCACAACAACATGGCCTTCCCTAGAGGTTTTACAGCATCACAGTTAATTTGTGGTGTCAAGTTGTATCTGTAATAGCCAAGTCTTATGTAAATGGTCTAGAGTATTATGGCTAGAATCAAGTAGGGACTTGAACGACATTTTAAGTTCTTGTACAGTATAATATACAGTATCAAAGAACTGGAGTTAAAGTACATTGTTTTAGTTGGGGTCAGCTCAGCCTCTTTGAAAGATTTTGTAGGAAGCTTTTCCCCTTTATGTCAATGCTTACTACAGACACTGGGTGTAATTTAATTGAGCTACAGAGAATTAAAGTTAATTTGAGCTGCAGAGTGTCTTTTAGTTAAAAGGTAATGAGAACATGAAATTTTCATCATCCTATTCGATACATATTCAAG
>NC_066535.1:2842360-2852360 GCF_024679095.1 Eriocheir sinensis
TATAAATAACCCTGTGTTTTCAATATGTGGAGCTTTATCTGCATTCTGATCACACTATCGTGTTCATTAGAGATTTTCCTACGTAACGTAATTATATATTTCTGCAGTCAATGAACAACTGTTGAAATAGTGAGCATAATTAAAACATGTTATAAACATTTTTTTTACATCTTCACAGTTCAACTCATTGTAATACCATTTTCTTTTTTGTTTTGTCGAGTTTTTACAATACATCTTGATTCTACAGTCACTGCTGAGTCTGATGGTGTCAACCAAAACTGGCTAGCTCATATATGAGGAGAGCTATGGCATATAATATAGAAACATGTCGCACTAGAGCATGCAAGATGTGGTTCGACATAAGCGTTAGCGGTGCAGCCAATCAGCTGCAAGCTTACCAACCTGCCTAGGCACCAGGAATCTAGCTTAAGTGAACAGACTATAGTCGACTATTGAGTCTAGGTTGCCATAGGATATCTCTCAAGTTCATACTTATCAGTAGGAGCATACAATGCAATAAGAGATATGAAGCCTAAGGTGTGCTTCAACCTCAGCAGCATCATATGCTCACCAACCAGTGTAACCCCAACAACAGAGGACTGCATCTCATATGATTGGCAAGGGATTGAATGTGCAGAGAGTGAGTAAAAGAGCAGGTTAAATTTGACTTGTGCCATGGGAAAATTTCCATGAGGAGGGGGTTCGAAGACAGATATATAGACTGATACACCAATCTTATATAAAAATAAAAAAAAATAGCCTATTAATGTTCTAAAACAAGCCTATGAATGTCCTCTTCTTGCACCCAACAGGTGTTATGTGTAGTTTTCATTCTTACATTATATAATTTTGAAAAAATTCAAATTTTATTCAGTTAATAAAATGTAAAGGAGCCAAAAGATATCCATTTCCTCCAGTGAGACATGACCCCTGCTTCCTACACCAGTTATATGCACTCATCAATAGGTTTAGCATATTTACAGGCTGCTTTTCCTCAGAACGGTGACTACCATGAGCTGAGGACTTCCTTCACTGGCTCCACTTTCCAGCCCCCTGATCTGGCTAACCGACCACTGCCGGATGAGCCTTCCTCAACCCTTCCAAACACAGGCTCTCGCAATCTTGCCTACAATGCTCAAGGAGAACCTGTGCTTGTTGCAGAGTTGATCTAAATACTGTGGTATAATAATCTCTACTAGACTAACTACAACAACCAATGTGTTGCACTTCATTGTGATGAAGCATGAGGTGTATTTTAAGTGGCATGGGTCATGAAAAGGTGAATACCTGAATGTGTTGTAAAGTTATAATGACAAATGGAGCTATTTATCAACCATCTCCCAGGAAATACTCAAAGTTCTGTACAGTTTAAGGAGGTATAGGCTGTGACATAATGTTCAGGTGTTTAAGCTTCAGTTGTGGTAATCATCAGGGCTGATTACCATAAGTGCTAAGCTACAGTAAATACCTAATTCTGCATAACATCAACCCATCACTTGTCTTGGCACAAAGTTAAACAGTGCCATATATACTGAGAGAGAATAAGTTTCTCCAAATACCATTTGTAAAGTGTCAGTTTGTAAAATGAGCTCTGGAACTTATTTATTTCACCAATTTCAAACTTCTCCCTTCTGCTAAATTTATTTGTCTAGTAAAAATTTCTAAGAATTTCTCAGTATTAGCAATGCTTGATGGAGCTAAACTCATGATGTGCCCTGGAATACTCACTATTGCTTTTGTTTAAGATTGGTTGCATTATCACCACAGGCAAAGACTGTTGTTACTCAGAGGGAACTCTATACTCACCCAAGGCATCAAGACTAAAATCTGTCTCTCAACAGAAACAGGAACCAGCAACTCATTATGTAACTTTTGTCAGTAATTCCTCACACACTAATTATAATATTTATAGACCAATAAATAACCAATATTACCATTCCCACAAACTAACAACCCTTCCACAAAAGTGCTATCACAATCAAGCCCTCTGAAGTATTAATATAGCAGTTTTTGTAGCTAATGTACCCATATAGTTCTATATATGAGGTACTAATATTGATAAACTGCTAAATCTACAAAATGCATGCATATAAATGAAAAGTGCAAGGAATTTAATGGATATATGATACACATACCTAGTTAGTCATGGTGATATGCAATGATCTATACAACTGTTTTTCACTGTGTAACAACCCATTTACAACAGAAAAATAACCAATTAACCTACTCTGTACTATCATACAATGTGTATATTTGTAAATACTGCAGACTTAATAATCATACCAACTATATCATTACCTGTTAATTACTATAAAAATATTTTTATATATGAATTCACAAAGCAGAGACTAACTAATGTAAAATGCCACACCTTAATCCATGTGCAAACTAAATTTGCACTGTCATATAGTTTATTTCTTCCCACATTCACTTCTTCTAACCTTTCTTACATTAACTCAATAATACAGGTACCTCTCAATTAACGCGAGTATTGTGTTCCTGGTGAGCTTGTGTAACGTAAATTTTGCATAAAATAAGGAATTTTTCCCATACTATACTGTGAAGTGTGTTATGCACCAGCCATGGTGCACTATGCATCATCGAATGGAATCGGACTTAAATCTGTGTGTGTGTGTCTGTTGTTTATTTGTGGAATACATAAAATATAATACTTGAGACATCGTGGAGTCTAGTTGAAGATCAAGAGTTTCGCCTTTGTAACAGCACTGGCTTGGGTTGGTCTTGGTACCTGGTTGGACTTGTCCTTACTACTGGTGTGGTAACAAAAAAGTTGCCGTAACTCCAGTAATCTATACAGTATATTCCAATGGTAGTATGAGGTTTAATCATACACCCCCCCTTCCAAGTCTTGGTCATCACCCCAGCCTTGCCATACTCTTCATCAGTCATGTTAATTAACACTTTTTTTACATCTTTAGTGCCTGCAAGGTCTTTTTGCAACATTATCTGATCTACTCCATATATTACAGGAGGCACTTCTAGGGTGCATACTCCTTATAAATGATAAGCTGTTGTGTGTGTAACCCAACCGAACAGGAGCTTGGGTGTCATCTGCTACAGCTGGAGGGGTAATGATACAGTGTGTCCAGATGTGCGTATGTACAAATGTATGTTCACTAAATGCGTGTGTGTGTGTGTGTGTGTATATATAGCTCACTGTTCACTGCATAAGGACTGGAGTCTGACCATCGTGTAAGTTCAACCATATGGTGCAGGTCAGTGTTGCCAACTCCTCAGTAGCACTCGCCCATAAAAGTAGCCCCAAACAACTGTGAAGCAGAGCAGGAAGCATGGGAAAACACTTGAGATCTGGCAGCCACTCAGAATTAAATCCCTGCCGCAAATTTTGATTTGGTCACCGTGTTAATTTTTAAAAATCGTGTAATGTAAAATATATACTGGCTTAAGTTTATAACATCACATTAAACCAAATTAGTGAGAGTTAAACTTGCGCTAGAGGAGAGGTACCTGTATTTCAGTCCTCTTTAGTTTTGACTAAAGAATCGGCCCCAATTTATACTTTTTTATCCATTTCTATGCCTAGTCCATGAATTTCCACAACCCTTTAATTATTTTAATAATTTCTGCATATTCGTCTGTTTGATGTTCTACTCATTGGTGGTCTTCTGTATGGAACACTTGTTACATCCTATAACACCACTCTATACTGGTCTATCTACCATTCTGTAAAAGTATTGTTTGATTGTTTCTGAGAAAAACCAAGCTGGATTAATTAATTGTGCAACACTACTTAGAACACTGACCAAGTAGAACAAGATATGAAGTAGCCTTGGGAGGGGAGGAGTTAGAATATCTAGGAGTGAGGAAGGAAGACTGCAATGAAGGGAAAGCAGATTATTGGGTCAATCACAAGACATGTCCCCAGTCCAACCTCTTCCTTCCCCTTTACCGTCTTCAACTCAAATCTGTTTTTATATAAATCAATCACCCTTAATTCATCCGCTTCAGCTAACTTGAAGCTTCAAGTGGCTGAGAAATGGCTAAATATGGAATGAATATGAGGGCAGCAAGACAGCCTGGAGTGTGCATTAGCATGTTCCTCTCATAACCATCCAGCCACTAGTATTTTGGGGGGCATTAAAAAATTGTTGTTACTGCATATTTTTGGTTACAAAAACCTATTTGTGATGGCTGGCATCCAGTCCTGATCCTCCTGCTGTCTACCGACATGGGGCTGACCTACCAATTGCCACGTCACCACTTCTTTGCCTCCTTCAGCTTCTCCACTCACAAGACATTACAATGTGTTTCACCTGCCACAAACATTCCATGGGATGTTGCACAATCAATTACTCTGCCAGCTTTCTATTCATGTAATCAAGTTGCTGAGCACAACAGTTTACATCTTTGAAAATATGTTCCATAATGTTAACAAAAAAGTATGTTTGGCTCCCTCTGACCTCATTTTGTACATATATCATCACTTGTATTCAAGAATACAGCCTGATTTCTGTATTGTAACTTTATTTCTTCCTTTTTGTATATACCCTTTAATGCTTGAAATTGTTTCATTATGAAGCATAATAAATGGCTAAATCTATTTTACCATGTAACTTGTTTATACTTTTGTATACACATGAATTTCAGGAATTAAGCTATGTTGGGTACTGGAAACAAAAGTTGTGACTACAAGTACCGAGTGCAGCGTCCCACTTTTGCCTATTCATTTTTAAAAACTTGGTTTGCTGACAGTGGCATTCAACTACTCATATTAATAAGTGTACTTGATTACAAATAGGTATCTGAATACCTAAGTGCCACTTTTTTTTTTTTTTTTTTTTTTTTTTTTTTTTTTTGTGAATGCCCAATAAGTGATACTTAAAAGAGTAATTATATTTCCTGAAGGTTGTATTAAAGATAAAAATAATCTGTTTTGTATAATTTACACTGCTCTTCGATACAAATACCCAATTAGTACTACTGCAATCACTACTCAATAGTATTATATTATTACCTTTCTACACCCATGAAATAAAGTTCCAGCTCACCTAATGCAGAAGCCATGTAATGGTACAACAGTGCATACACACTCTTCCCATGACACACTATCCTGTGTGTTACTTGTCTGCCTGTGCACATACTAGGCCTTATCCTCAGCTTCTTGGTAGCTGCTTTGGAGATTCACTGTCATTTCAACTAAATATTAAAATCATAGCATGTGTATTAAAGTAAAGATGCAAACACACACAACTGAATTTAACAGTTTTTTATCGTGTTAACAATATTACTTTCATAAATCAGTAATACTAGGCATATGGTTGATCCTCAGCATGGCTGGAAAGCCTCCTCATTGGGCAGAGTAAAACCTCATTGCCACCCTGAAAACTTCACTCAACTTAAATATATTCAGATTAACTATATTCAGGGAACTACAGGTAACTTTCGATTTACGCGAGTATTGTGTCCTTGAAGAGGTCGCGTAAATCAAAAACAATGTAAATCAAACAAGAGGTAAGTTTCTGTCGAAAAATAAATATTCACTTCATTCAGTGGAGAGAGAGAGAGTATATCCATATCACCGAGATATCCATTCAGGCACTCAGTCTCAGCCTCACTCGTGTGAGGAAGAAATGAGGGACACCATGAGCGACTGGCTAGTATTGGTACCGGTACCGAGCAGTCTGGTACCGATACCGTACCGTATAGCTGGTACCGTTAGTACCGGTGCCTGCCCACCCCTATTGTTGACTAGCGTGGCAGCGTGGGTACTGTATCGTTCTTCAAGTGGCGCGCGGGAAGAACTGAGCTCAGCTGTGTGGCCGCAGCGCCGTGTGAGTCCAGTTGCGTGAGACATCTGGTGTCCACTCCACAAAATATCGCGTATTAGTGAAAAAACGTGTAAATTATACATTTATTTGGATTTTGGACCCCGCGTTATTTCAAAAACGCGTAAACCAAACTCGCATAAAGCGAGAGTTACCTGTAAAATCTTTGCCTGTGCCTTGATCACTCATCAGTGTCCCTTCAGTCTCTACCATTCCTGAATAACTATTCATACTCTTCAAGACAATGCGATTGAAACAACTTTGAGAAAATTAAGACTTTAATAAAAAACTTTCTCTTTCAAGCTCTGAATTTCAATCATTAATGACTTGTTGGCAGGAAAACAATCATGCACTCAATCACCATCAAGTACATAACACTCAAAAACTGTTCAAGGAACAAAATTACATAAATTATGAGGGCTAAGTTATGGTAGTTCCTTCAAGCAGTTTGTACTGCATACAAAAGTCACTTAAAAATGAAATTAATGAAGATGGACATTTGACAGTATCCTAATATGAATATCAACACACCTAAAGATGTGAAAAAAGTGACTCATACTGATTCTACTATGCATGGCAAACCTTCTCAAAAGCAGCCTCCCACCCTCCTGCAGAAAAACAGGCAGCCTCCAAACACCTAGCGCTGCATGCTCACCGCCTCCGCCTGTCCTTTTTGTTCCTGGAAAATTAATAGACTAAATCAGAAACAAACTTCACTGACTCCCAAGAATCTTTAATTTTATGGTTAGGATTACTCTATAGAATACCAAAGGAGAATAAGTATCTCTAAGAGTACAATGATATTTAGCTTGGCTCTAGTTGATTACTGCTTGAAGAAAAAAATGTACAACTATGTTGGTTGGCATGCTGCCGTCAGGTAACCAAGACTGACTCAGGTGAATGTCAGTTACGGTGAAAACTTCAGGCAGCAGCAAAAGTGGATGGGACATATAGAAGATCCCTCAATGGGACAATGGTAGATGTCCCAGGTCCCAGGCAGGTGGACAACACTCATGAAATTGAGTCTGCTGCAGGTCCCTTATATATGTAAGGACTCATCTTCCCAATAATGGAATCCCACTGCTAGCTGATATATCTGCAGGTAAGAAATTGTGGAGGCCTCATAGGTATATGAAGTTCTGCTCTAGGATGGCAGAGACCATGGGAAAAAAAGATGACATGGCCTTCCTGGTGCTTTATGCTCCACCCTTACTAACAATAACATACACCTCTAATGTACGACCCCCAGTCCCCAGCAACAATGGAGGAACTAGCCACCAAACTGACCAAACCAGTTCCAGAATAGTGGGTGCAAACAATCTCTTTATACAATCAGGCCACCTTTGAAATCTTACCCTGGCAACATATGTTAGGACTTTTTTTTCACGGCAAGGAAGGCAGCTCCAGGGCAAAAAATAAACAAAAAAGTCCGCTGGGTGCTGCTCCAATAAAAGAAAAACGAATGAGAGATCAGGAGGGGTCAATTTTGGAAGAAGAGAGTACTGTGGCTGCATTGGTAGAGCTGAAGATATATTTTGTAGGATGTCATAGGTCTCAGTAAGAGGATGGGAAAAGCATTCATAATACTGCCTGACAAACTTGTCTTGTGCTACAAAGGTCTTGTAGCTAGGAAGGAGTGTGGAGTTGGATTATAAGTTTACAAGAATCTAGCAGGGAACATAGAAGAATTCTCCAACATCGACAAATTAGCGAGAATCCTTACCAAGCTGCACAAAATATACAAACTTAAAATACTTCAAGCTATGTGATGGCTCTCGAAGTGCTGCATGAGGAGGCAAACCCTTTGGGACTGAAGGTCTCCTGGGCCAAAACAAAGGTCCAGTCGTCTGGAGGCTTGCTGGATGAGACAGTTCAGTCTATTCTTGCGGCCAACTGGCCTCTTGCAGACTCTTTACATTCTCGATCATAATTGGGACCGAAAATACTGACCGAGATTTGAAATATCGAGATGCGAAGTTAACTTCTTATGGGGAAAAATGCAATTGGGACCAAAGCCTTGCCAACTTTTCTCACTTCCGGGTTTTTTCACACCTTGACCTTGACTCCCATTCTCGCTCTTACCCACCCCCTGGGCCTTTCCATTGGCCACGGGAAACATGGTGAATGGGATCCAGCCTGGGGTGCATCTGAGAGAGCGACTCGGGCCGCCCTGGGCACCCAGACCACTCCATCAAATGCTTTTGTGCGCCTCTCAGTTAAGCCTCGGCGTTGCTATGGTAACGGCATCTCACTGGCAGCAAAATGCCGTCCGCTGATCTTCCTGGGACGTTTAACAGCTGTTCTGGCAGCAAAATGGCATCCGCGGATCTTCCTGACGACGTTTAAACATGCATCACAAGCTGTTCTGGCCGACGAGCTCCTTGCAACAGAGGATGAAAAGGAAGCCGCAATGGTTAAGGTGGCACAGAGAGGTGAAAAGCAAAGGAAGCACTTATGTGTTTGTTTGGGCCGCCATATTTGCTGATGACATCATCATAGCATGAAGCCACTCCACCTCTCTAAACCAAGCTGCAGCAGGTGGTCCGAGTTGGCAATTCGGGTTGTGGCGTCGCACGTTTGAGAGGAACTGGGGCGGTCAGGGCGGTCCAAGCGGCCCGAGTCGCTCTCTCAAACGCACCCCAGATAGTAGCCAAGTATGCAAACAATCTTCACCACACGCTGGGTTTGAACAGCTGACGGGTGGCTGATGATGATGATGATGAGTGTCGGTGTTTATTATGGATTAAGGCTTTTCAATTTGCTAATTCTTATTTTCCACATGTTGTGTAAGTCTTCTTTCTTTTCTTCCATCTCTTCTTTTTCAAAAGCAATTGAAAAAATCAGCGATCGAGATTTGTGTAATTTGATCGAGATATGTGAATCGTGGGTTCTTGATGGTGCAATCGAGATGCGAAATATCAAGATGAGATTGATCGAGATTTGCGACTTTACTGAAGTGCATAACAGTGATCAGTCTTACCAGGAAGTCACTCGACGGATTGGCCTGGCCCATGGTATTATGGATTTGCTCAATAAAGGTACATGGCATTGTAAACATCTATGCAGGCGGACAAAGATTCAAATCCTTAACCCTCAGATTACGGTGATTGTATATATAAGTGCGTTACCACACGCCCCACCCGTAGAGGGATCATATATATAATCATCACACTCTACGCTCCCTATGTTTCAAATATACCGCCAGTTCTTGACTCAGAAGAATGGTGGAGGCATCTGGCATCCGTACACACTCATTTGTCACCAGCGCGTGGCCTACCGAAGGCCACAGATCATTTTCCACTTTTGTTCAGAATACATCTGGCATGTCTCGTGATGCGTCAAGCAGTTCCTCTGCTCCTGGCGGAAGTAGAGCACAGGCAAATCAAAGTGAGTGACTCTGATGACAGCTATGGTAGTATGGTAGTGTGTGTGTGTGTGTGTGTGTGTGTGTGTGTGTGTGTGTGTGTGTGTGTGTGTGTGTGTGTGTGAGAGAGAGAGAGAGAGAGAGAGAGAGAGAGAGAGAGAGAGAGAGAGAGAGAGAGAGAGAGAGAGAGAGAGAGAGAGAGAGAGAGAGAGAGAGAGAGAGAGAGAGAGAGAGAGAGAGAGAGAGAGAGAGAGAGAGAGAGAGAGAGAGAGAGAGAGAGAGAGAGAGAGAGAGAGAGAGAGAGAGAGAGAGAGAGAGAGAGAGAGAGAGAGAGAGAGAGAGAGAGAGAGAGAGAGAGAGAGAGAGAGAGAGAGAGAGAGAGAGAGAGAGAGAGAGAGAGAGAGAGAGAGAGAGAGAGAGAGAGAGGGAGAGAGAGAGAGAGAGAGAGAGAGAGAGAGAGAGAGAGAGAGAGAGAGAGAGAGAGAGAGAGAGAGAGAGAGAGAGAGAGAGAGAGAGAGAGAGAGAGAGAGAGAGAGAGAGAGAGAGAGAGAGAGAGAGAGAGAGAGAGAGAGAGAGAGAGAGAGAGAGGGCGAGAGAGAGAGAGAGAGAGAGAGAGAGAGGGCGAGAGAGAGAGAGAGAGGGCGAGAGAGAGAGAGAGAGGGCGAGAGAGAGAGAGAGGGCGAGAGAGAGAGAGAGGGCGAGAGAGAGAGAGAGGGCGAGAGAGAGAGAGAGAGAGAGAGAGAGAGAGAGAGAGAGAGAGAGAGAGAGAGAGAGAGAGAGAGAGAGAGAGAGAGAGGGCGAGAGAGAGAGAGAGGGCGAGAGAGAGAGA